>NC_086197.1:66447973-66748807 GCF_035770615.1 Melospiza melodia melodia
CTAACACAAGGCTTGCTTGACATTCCTGCTAATTAGTTACATTTAATTGTTGTCCAGTAACAGAGCCTTGGTGTCTATTTGAAAGTCCCTCCAGGTACAGTGGCTCACCTGCCTACCAAAAGAAAGACAAGAAAACAATGTCATTTGTTGTGAAAACAACAGAAATTCTTATACATTCTCATATTTAGCTTCAAAGCATATATTTGCACAGGAGGTTGTGCAGTGCTAAAAACTTTTCTCTCTTTTCATTAGGTTTGGATCTGCCTCTAAACAGAAAATCAAGGCCTTTTGTCAAGAGAGTTTAAAGGAAATGTGATGAAAAACTATCCCTGGGACCACTCTGGGTGTGCAGAATTCCAAGGCATGGACAAGATGTGTAGAGGTACAAAGTCTCCTATTTTGGAAACAAGAAATTCTGCAAGAATATCATTCCTACTGTATTCTGCATAATGGATTTCAAATCCAGACACACATCTTTTCTTGTAAGTCAGTATAGGGTCTCAGAGGGCTTGTCTGAAACACCCTAGACATAGTGGAACAGAAAGCAGTAAATTGTTTGGCAGACAAAGCAGAGACACCAAACATTTAAGGCACAGAGTATTATTGTTACTGGGAAACATTTTGTGCATTCCTGTATTTCTGAAACAATTTCACAGATTTACACATGATCAAGTGCATGAATGATACTTGGGGGTACAGCCACGTGTGTTGTTCATTTGTGTGCTGCCTCACAGACATCTGCACACCCACAGTGAGCCACAGCCAGGCTCCCACCCCCAGGCTCCACACTTAACAGGGCCACAGCAACAGCAGCATTCTAAGGCTTGGCTTTCCCTGCCTGCAGCAAGCAGGTGTTTTTTGAAGATAGAATGCAACCTGGATAGTCTGTCAAAGAAATGGCCACAATGGGACTTTTCTGTAAGGAAAACATTAAAATTAAATGAGTGGAGTAGTCGGGAAATTTTGAACGTGCATTTTGGAGATTGGCTAGCATTAACCACGTATGTGGCAAAATATTACAAATTGCAACATTGATTCTGAAAACAGAAGAACCCTTCTGAACAATTAGAGATAAGACAGTCCCTTTCAGGTTTTAAAATGCTAATTTTAACAAAGTTGCCTCAATAAATCTGTTGTTCAAAAGGCTAGTTTGTGGTTCTCTCTGCCATGTGCTAAAATCATGAACTTGCATACCATACTGTAAAAAGCAATATAGGGACCTGCTCCTCATTGACATTTCTGTCCTAAAGCCTTCAGCAGATTCATCATACTGATTTAATAAGGAATTACAGTACACTGTGGAAAGGGCAAACAGATGCAGAGGCAGAGCATTTAACCTGAAATATCTAAGTGGATGAAGCAGTATGGCTGGCACATCAAGCCTGGAGGAAGAAAAGGCTTCTTTTGGACAGAGTTTCCATGGACAGACAGTCCTTGGGCAGACAGAAAAGATGGACACCCCAGAACTACCTGTTCCAGCTCATTCCTAGTTTCCTGAGGCTTTGCATGCAGACAGAAGAATTTGCAGAGGGAAGGCCTATGCCTGTCTTCTGTAAGAGGTCAAATTAACTAAATACAATGATCTTTCTAAAACCTTTTACCTCTCTGCTCTATTAGCCTGCCTGCCTCCCTCCTTTTCTCAACACTTCAACCACAAAAATCAGACTATTGCTTCCACGTGGCTACTAAACTAAAGCTCTAACTTCATGACCAAGCTTCATCTTTTACTGTGAGCATCAGCCCAGTGACACATGCCAGTCTCACAAATATAAGCAAGCCATTGCCAGAAATCATTAAAAACATCATTGCATCTTGCAGCTACAGGAAGAATAAGGAACTGGACAGTTCTGCAGCCTCAAAAGAAGTATGCACCTATTTAAAAGGAAGATGATAACATTTGATGAGTTTTGAGATAAGGAGTATATTTGTATGTCATACATACATAGCAACATGAAAAATTATCTCAATATAGTTGTTCAGGCCTAAATCCAGACCACAGAAAAGTAACTCTATGTTATTATGTATATAGCAGAGCTATGAAATAATTAGCAAAGTTGCATCCCAAAGTACAGTCTGCATTTTTAAAGCTACCTGAGAAGTCTTATATGAAGCTTTTTTCTCAATTTGACTTTTCTCCTAAATTGCTCATGCAGAAAACAGTAACAGTATGTTCTGCAGCAACACAAAAATTGAGTCTTTTCAGAATGCAATATTTTTTATTTGCTGAAAGGACATAAGGTATGCAAGACATTCAGCTTGACTCTTGCCTAGTGTGATCTGGGTAGTATGCAACTAAGGCACTCATGTCAGCCAGTAAGTCAGCCAATATTTCCTAAAGTGGTAAAATGTAAAATTATGTAAAAATTTGATTTAGAGACAACACAGCAAAAAGAGATAGCCAAATCACTACTACTACTTATGTTTCACCACTACCTATAAACCTTTCTTTTGTTTTAAATATCAGTCTTTTATAATGATATTAGCATATCAATGATATTCAATTTCTAGTAAAGATCCCTGAATGAAACTAAAACTAACAAGACTTCTGTTTATTATCATCACATTTACTTCTTCAGCATCAACCACAGCACAAAAGCAGAGCCTTTGCTGGTTATTGCATAGTTCTACAGAGGGATCAAAGATCTACAGACTGGCTCAAAGAAAAGATTTGACCTTGAGGTACAACAGATGCTCTTTGAAACAAACCTTCCCCTCCTACACAATCCAAAGAGCTCGTGTCTAAGAGTGAATCTGCAGGTATTAGGCATGAAGGAAAAAAATTCTTTTGAAATAAGAGGGGGGTCAGAGGAAAAGGGGACTCTGGGTTCCAGGTCACATAATAAACGGTTCAAAACACAGTTCACCAGATGGTGAGATTAATGCTAACATTTCTCAGCTTTTCTTTTGTCCCACAGAAGGGTGGGAATTATGAAGTGGAGAAAGTACCATGTTTTAAACTAATTATCATTTATCATATACCTCTCTCCTCCATTTAAAAAATGCTCAAAGGTTGAATTTTCTGTAATAATTTCATCCTGTGTGTTATGATGGCATATTACCTAAATTCTCTGCACTTCAGAGGGTTATTGGCTATGACTGAATCACTTAGATTAGCATTTACAAATCTCAGAGACACTAAAAGCAAGTATTTGATTTTATAGGTCTTACAATTGTTTTATGTTGTCCATAAACTACACCAATTTTGATTTTTTCCCAAATAAGATCAAAAGTATTTAAAACATTAGACAAACATTCATACCAAAAATTAAAAAATAAATACCCAAGCCAGAAGCATGTATTTTAAGTCTGTGTAATAACAAAGCATGTAACCTGCACTTCAATACATTATTTGGACAGTCCCACTAAACCTGTGCAATAAGTCAAAGAGGCCAGTAAATCTCACTACAAGGCATTGCATGAAGCACACCACAGCCTCAGATGCTACATCAGAACATATTCTCTCTGCTGGCTGCCAATCAGCGCAGGCCTTACCTTAGAACCCAGGCAAAAAGAAAATTAGAGCATTTTGAACTTTTAATAAACTAGAGATTGAGAAAACCCACAAAACAAAGCAAGCAAAAATCTTTTTTTCTGAAAAAAATTCATTAATTTAATACCAAAAGACCAATAAAGCATGGGGCCTTCTATTATCCCCATAAAGCTTCAGACATCAAACCGAGGTTTATGAAGTAATCATGAGAGAGATCTCCAGACCATAGTATGAGTAAGTAAAGGGCGTGAACTTGGAAGGTGAGATTTTTCAGAGAGTGTTGCAGAAGTGGGATTTCTGAAAGAACTTCCCATACTATGGAAGTATTAGTTAAACTGCCTTAGATACTGAAGGATGAAAATTGAATACATTAACCAGAACTATGTGTGGGACAGAATAAGAAGGGTCTACCCAGGCATACACAGTCAAAAACAAAGATCTCACCCTAAGGCTGATGTCAGATTTTTGCTTCAGGTCAGCAAGTGCAGGTTTTGACAGACAGTTTGCTAGACAAATTCTGGGAGTTCTCTGTATTGCAATATCATGTGAGCATAGCAAACTACTTAATCCTCAAAACACATTTACTTCTAGTTTACTGAAAATCATCAAAGAGTTTGCAAGTCATTCAAATATAATTAAGTAATTAAAAATAATCTTACCTTCTTTTGATCTTCTAGTTTATGACTTACTGGATTCCTTCCATGTTTGTTCATCTCTGAAGATAAATCCATCACATTCATTCCTTGCCCTTCAAAATGAAATCGGTTCAGCAATGCAGCAAACTAATCCAAAAAGCAGGGGCTACAAACACAGAAACATGGTGCTTTTTTCCATCACACACCATCTCTGAACATCAACGACTTGGAGAAATGACTAAGAAATGCATCGATTGAGCTGAGGAAAACTTTGCAGTTCACTCTTGAGACTTTCCAAATCACCATAGCGTTCTTAAAAGCTGATGCTTAAGAAGAGAAATGTTCATCTACCACTTTTAACTCCAACTGCTATCTGTATCTTTCTTCACAGGTTTCCATTTTACAAGAGGTTACATCCTGACTGTGAACCTGTTGAGATAAAAAAAAAATCATCAAGATTGATTCACAATTTTCTGTCACTCTAGAGCTGATTATCTGTCTTCATTAGTGCATGTGGATTTTGTGCGGTTTTTGCCATGGGGGTTTTGGGTTGAGGTGGGCTTTTTTTTTTCATTGGTTAGTTTTGTTTTGGTTTTTCAGTTTTGTTTGCTTTTTTTAAGTGGTACTGAAGTAAGGACTTAATTTAGTACTTGGGAGGATGAAGTAATATATGATCCTGTTCAGCCCCTTCTACATCCCATCTGTGAGCATCCAGAGCATTCCCCTCTACATCCCATCACTGCGAGCAGCTAGTGAGTTCCAGCTACCAATGGAAAGGTAAAGTTATAGGAAAGAGAAAAGCAAAGACTTTGACTAAAATACTGAAAACACTAAATTAAAAATGGACCAAAAAAAAAATCCTCCTTAAAATGCCAACTCCCACCTCAAAGCTTTTTTATTGTGATCCAGTTACAAACAGGAAAAAGGCACAAGGGTGAGATATACCCAAAAATGAGACAAAATCAAGAGATCAATATTGATACAAAGAAGCACTGATAGCATAGTACCTGTGAGATACAATTTCTTCCCCAAAGAGTGTTCCAACAACAAACAAAATTGTATTTACTCTCAACACCACAGTGTGAGGCACCTATTCTTATCCATATTTATCTTCACATCCAATTGAACATGACAGCAATAAAGGACTAATCAAGCAATAAGAACAAATCCTTTACAAAAATAACTTACAAACAGAAGACACATTTGCCTTGGGAAATCACAGGAATATAAACAATAGTACACTAAGCTGCTATATGAGAGAACATATACCCAGACAGCTTGTTACCTAAGCACCACTTAAGCCTGATAAACCTTACCTCAAAATCAAATGAATTTTCCTTGCTATTCTAACTTTTGAAAATCACCTCCTTCTGCAGATAAGCAGTGTATTAGAAACACACTCACCAAAGGCAACTCAAATGGTTAGAGACCATTTTTCTATTCATTATTTAGAGCATCCTGAGGAAAGTCACTGAAATAAAAGCAAGACTAAGGTGTTAACTGCCCATAAAATAGGAAGTAGTCATTAAAACTATGCTGTTAAAAGCTCCATAAATTTATGATTTTATTGGATTAAGAAGTAAATCATATTCAATAGTATACTATAACCTTCCCTAGCACACATAGCTTTTCTCGCCCTGTTTTCAGAGAATCTGGAGCACAGCAGGACAGAGTCAGACATCACTCTCAGGTGCAGCCTATTCCCACCCCCACCTGTGATTTCCACCATTTGAGAGTTTCACAGATCCACAGAATGCACAAAACAGTAATGCCAGGATGCAGGAAGATGAAACATGAGATACCGCTGCAGGGATCAACATCTGGATTCATGCTTATAACAGCTGTAAAGCCAAGGTAAGTCAAAACCAAGCTGTTAAAACCCAGCAGTTTCTCTGGTTCATTTCATGGTCAGACATGTGAATTATATTACTTCCCATGCCTGGCAATTATGCTATGCTAGGCAATTAAGCTATTCTGTGGAACTGCATGGTGTTTTCAAGCCAAAGTTGGACAGAATGCAAATAATTTTGTTTGGACTGCCCTCATTACTTTTAACATGCAAAGCACAGGGTGGCAATTCTTGCTTGTTCCATTCAGCACATTGTTCCATGGTCTTCAGCCTTTTCAACACAAACAGCTGTAATTAAATGCTCTTCAATGGGTTTTTTTTTTTTTTACAGTGGAACCAAATTTATTAGTCACTATTTTACACTGATATTTAAGATGCACACAATCACAGAATAAAATATCCATAGTCCTGGATAGTATGATGATCACAAACTAAATAACAGACTGTTAGTAGGTCATCTACAAATAAAGACGTCAAGCTGAGTTGGAGCTTTTTACAGTTTTATTCTCCTAACAGACACAAAAACCTCATTCAATAACCATTTTTAATAATTTTGAGATACTATAGTAATATAGTCTTCCAGATGCACTTGACACTGGAAACACAGGCCTAAAGGAAGTAGAGCAAACTGTCCAAGCCAGAAACATCTTTAGACTGTCCTGCTAAATAACATAATGAGGAAAATATTATGTGGAAATTATTTGTGATTGGGGTTGGGGAGTGGAGGATAGTGACTTCCTCCTCTAGAGAAACTATGGAACGCATTCAGGGTGGTGAAGTTATGGTTTAAGTATCTCAAATACTTGCCTAAATTCAAGTGGACTTAAGTCAGGTGAAATGTGTCTGTAATATCTTCTACTTCTCTGTGAGCTACAGGTTACTGACAGACTAATGGGGAACAACCCCAGAATATATTCTGAGAATCAACCAGAATTATCCTTTCTATACTGCCCTTACTGTCAATACAGATAGCTCTTGAAAAGTAGTAGTAATAAAAACAATATTATCCTACAAGTGGCATATTCATTAAATATTTAATGGAAGTTAACACAAGTATCTTTACAGAGTCTGGATTTTGCAAATCAACCTGGTTGAGGAGAATGTTCAGGGAGGGGGAGTTGTAAGCAAATACCGTTTTAGTCAATTCTAATAGCTCTACAAAATCTACAATGAAAAAGTTGCTGTAGAAAAACTTTAGATAATGATTTTTTCCCTAAGTTTCTTCCCACTGTCATTGGCCTTCAGGTGTTTTAGAACTCCATGGCCAGGTAAGGTGCATTCTGCCTGGGAGGCTTCACACCAAAACACTGTTCTGTTATTATCATTGGCAAGGTGGGGACAAGGGCTATGTTAGAGACTCAGCCTTCTCTTCCAAAATCCTCTTGTGCCCACATGGAAATTCTCCACTTTTGCCATACTATTAAAGCAACTTTGAGATAGGTCCAGGTATAAAACTATGACTTTAATTTACAGTTTTCAAATTTTCTTGTTTGTGTACAGGGTAAGTGGACTGAATTGCATCCTGAGTATTATCAGCTGTACTGATAATGGTTTATGCTTAATAAGAGTTATGTTTTTATTTTAAAATTTCTGGAAATCTAGATAGAGAAATTATTTTCTGGATATGCTGATAGGAAATGCCATGCAAATTTTAGAAGGACACAACAGCAATTTTCAGTACTAATACCTCATTATTAAATTGGAGCTTCTAGTTTATGTGCAGTTATAATATATGTGGAATTTTGGAGCTGCTAGGGAGAACAAACAGGAGATAATACCCATTTACCTGTTTCAAACACAACAGCGTGTATGCCAGGACCATGAGCAAGAGCCATCTGTAAACCTCAGTGTACAGCTAAAGTAAATCCCAGATACACACCAGCCTTTGTTCCTGCCCATCGGTGCTCCCAGGGATGGCAGCACGGCTGAGAGAAATGGTGGGAGAGTACGAAGACACAATGACTCCCTTGAGATTGGCACATCTTGTGCAAGGCATGCTCTGCCCCACTGTCCTCGACTCTGATAAGGCTCACCACTAACATTCTGCAAAATGATTCGGCTTCACGTTGAAGACAGGCAGATCAGGAATATCAGGGGTATAACTTCCATACTTCACATGATCCTATGAATCTTCTAGGTGATGTGGAACCCCAGTATGGCTCTAATAACTTACCCATAGCAATAGTTTCACAATGGCCTTAAAAAAAAACTCTAAGCATGAAAGCTTCTTATCTTTCTTTGTAGTCTTTTCCCATAGGGAGAAAGTGTTAAGGCTCTCTGTATGGGTCTAACTTCAAACATTATGATCAGGCACACAAAGAGTTATCATAAAAAGAAGATGATGTTGACTCTTGGAGGATTTGAAAGCAATTCCAGGGAACATTGCTTTTAGCCAGCATTCAGAATAAGAAGCCAGTATCTGTTCTCTGCACACACATATGATAGAAGTTCCATAGAAAGGCTTGTCTGCACCAGATAAAAGCAGTCTGGGAAGGCAGCTGGTGAGCCAAAAACATATCTCTAAGCACTGAGACTTGCCTACAGAATTATTTATTCTGATACAAAATTAATTCTGTTCCAAACACATGCCTGATTCACAGCAATACAAAAAGCTGCAGTGTTTACAGCTCTTTCTAAACAATGTAATGGTTTTTACTTAGATAAAAAGTGACCCCATAAGGACAAGTCCAGAGATGGTATTTCTTTTATTAAGAGCATTTGGTATTATTTCTGTAAGTAGTGTCACTTTATCCTCTGCATTTGCCCATTTCATAGGGCAAAACCCCTCTTCAGCACAGAATACTATGTGGAGCCACCACATTATCAGTGAGGACAGAATTATGATTGTTTGCAGTGTTTCTGGCTCTAGCCAATGCTTAATAATACATTTATTTTCATATTTGTCTAGATTAAAGAAAAAGATAAGGGGTAATGTAATATTTACATCCTTGCAATGCTATTCTGCTAAGCAGGATGCCAATTGCCTCAAAAACCATCAAAACTGAATGCACAAATTAACACCAGTGCACATAATGAGTTAGAAAAAAAAATTAAAAAATCATATATATATATACACATACACACATACATATTTATATGAGACTGTTCTATTCTCAGAAACCATTTTTATAAATGGTACAGCAACTCAAATCTTTCTGGTTTTCTCAAATCCTTTTTATCTTACATTGCAACCTCCATCAAACAGGCTGAACTCTCTATACAGAATTTAGAGCTGCTATTACATGACAATTTTATTTCAGGTTTGGAACCAGTACCAGACAGGAATGTCTTCTCTCTTCCATCATCCAATTCTTTTGTCACTGAATATCAGAGATAAAGAAGCATAAGAAAGGGAACACAAAGTCTATTTTTAAGAGATAGTCCAGTCTAGCCTTTTACTCTGATGTCTCCCAAAGATTTGTTGTGAGGGATGACAGTTTTGTTGCACATACAGTACTCTGTGCCAGGATCTGAGCATCAGACCTAAATGATATTTGGTTATCTTACCCAGCACTGCCCTGCTACATATGCAGTCTCTTAAGAGATTCATGAAACGTCTACATTTCACTGTGCCTTACAGCACTTCTGCAGACATGCTGCAAAGGACAAATTCCGCCTTACATCAATTCCAACTCCAGTTTCAGTGGAATATTTCTCCATTTCTGTCCAAATTTGTTTTGAATGTTCCTCTGTTCTACTGAAATAGATGAAAACAGCATGGTGTAGCTTTTACATTTCTAATATTTGCAAAGGAATAGGAAGACTGAATATTCCTTATTTATTTACATGCTAAATACTCTGCAATATTTGTATTATTTTTTATAACTCTGCATGTCTAATAAAAGAGCTACCCTAAAAATGATAGGTAAATATTCTCCAAAGCCTACCAAAAACCTGGATGGAATATGAGAAAGACAACAGTGAGGTGGAAATAAAGGGGAATACAGAAAGCATATTTTCATATTCTAGGTATACAATAGAAAGAGTAAGCAAGGAAATACAATTCAATCAAACAATACAAGTACACCTACAAGGATCTTAAATTGCTCTGACCCATTAACCAAAGCAGCCTCTTTATGCAAGAAAACTATTTATGAGGCTCATGAGAAAGGCTAATCAAAAATAGCAGAGAGCTCACATACCTTGGAAATTTTGTTTCCTAGGGAGCTATTAAGCCTTCATTTCTCTTGCTTTTAAGTTTGATTGGCATGCTGAAAAAAGATGCAGCTGACCTGTGTCTGAGCAGTGGCCAATCTTCTGGGAGTTTTAATCATTTACAGCTATTGCTCTAATCAGATTGCCAAGACATAAAAAAAACCCAGAAAAATTGCATAAACACTTTTTTCGGTGCACTTCACAAAATTTCTAGGGAGAAAAAGGCCCCTGGGCTTTGGGAAATACGTTGATATATGGTAGCCCTATGGAGACTAATATATCTGGTATATTGCAATGCCTCACCTATGTTAAAACTGTGCTACCATCCATGAATGGAATGCAGCCTAAGAGGAGGTTTTGTCTCTCTGGTTCACAGGCTGTGAATATGACCAACAGGAGTGCATGTAAAGTTTCATGTATGCTGCTACTTTGAGCAATTTACATATTCAAACACAAAAACAGCATACTGAAGGGTTGCCAGTTACTCTTACATGAAATACTTAAATCCATCTCTCCTACTTTACTGGAAATAAGAACTTATTCTCCCCAACTTGATTAATCTAAGTTCTTGAAATTTAAGAATATCATTAAATTACACAGCCTCTCTTGATCTATCAAGGCTTGCTAAATAGCTCAACTGGATAAAAGATTCAGCTGCATTTTCAGAATATTTTTAACTCAATGCCTGGTACAAGTGATAAAGCAAAAAATATTACCCATGGTCACAGACAATTTCACAGCTGCTTCAAAAGCTGCCAATTAATTCTTTCAGTATTTGTTTAGTGGCAGCCTTTCCAGGTGAACCCCATGCTCACCACAAGAAATCACATATAGATGCTGATCAAACATTGCAAACAGTGCTTTGTTACCTCAGTATTCAATCCATGTCCACACCAGTCTCCTGCAATTAAATCAATTTATTCAAGCAAGTATGTGGCTGAAACAACAACTCCTGGAGACTGCAGAGCAGAGAGAAAACTGACCAAATGAGACTGCCGATTGGAAGGACGCAAAGAGAGGGGGAAACAGGGGATGAAAAGGGACTATGCACATTTTTTATAGAAAGACCCAAGTGACAAAAAAATATTCCAAATATTTGAAGACAAAAAGCATCAATATTTGAAGACAAAAAGACTAGGCAGTGCTATCTTAATAGTGAAGTAAAAAGATGACCTTTGATGGTAGAAGTTTGTCCTTGCAATCACTGCATCACAAACTAGTTTAAATTTGGGCTGGGAAAGGCCTTCTGGGTAAATTGCTTCCTGATCTGCCAGTGCAGAATACTTTACTACATTGTATTTCCTAATGCTTTACTCTGCTATTACTCTAAATTCCCAACTGACACAGCTCACAGTGCTTCTCATATGAGAATGTTAAACAGCCCAATAGAAAAGAATCCTCTAAGAAGTTTCTCAAAAGATGGGTATATTGACTTAAAATTTAAGCTGAATTTTACATTTTTCAAGCAATTTGTATCAATATTTACCAACACAGTTTATTGCTAACACCATATATTTTTATATACTATTGTAACCTCACAATTTGCAACATATTAAAAAATCTTCTTTTATTAATACGAGTATCTAAACAAACTTGCAGTTGTTCCCAAGAATCTCAAAGATGGAAGTCTATTCACAGATTATGTTAAAAGGGTTTTAATTAACAATAACATGGACTGGAAATACAGGAATACCTAGACAGTCCTAAGCTTGACTGAAAATGTAGAATTAAAAAGGGTTTGAGGTAACATCTAGGAAATAATTGTTATGGGAAGTACAAGGTCTTTTTGTCTACCTAGAGCACATGTTCATTCATGAATGCTTAAATTACATCTCAAGACAATAACATACTCAAAGAATGTCACACTTCACTTGTAAAGAGATTTGCATTACTAGGTACACCAAATTACCCAGTGTCTATGCGACAATCTTGAGTTGGATTCATCTGAACAAACATTGCTGCATGAGTCTAAAATCATGGCTTGGTGGTCTTGCTATAGTTTGAGAAAATAAATAGGCACTTTTAGAATGGAATTCTTCTCATCCCAACTAGCTGAGCTCAATCATCACCTAGAGGAATAATGACCTAAATGGCTTTGGAATGCACAGACTTTTGCTGTAAGTATGAAATCAGGTGAAAGGGATCTTTTCCTTCAAAGCTTGCATCTTAAAGGACGGACTATGTGAGGCTCATACATTCAACCAAATCCTAGGAAGCCATTAAAAAAAAAAAAAAAAAAAAAAAAAAAAAAACCCAAAAAACAAATGAAGTCTAAACACACCAACAAATCTAATCAAGTCCTACTGGAACAATCCCATACAAGTAATCTACCAGCTATCTCCTTATTCAAAGTGGATGCCCAGGAACATGAGATTTTTCTGTTTTGTCACAGGTGTAAATGCTAGCTGTCACAATAACTGAGCTACCCCAAGGGAAATGAATCTTCTCCTTTCACACAAAGTTACCTATAACAATTGCTTCACTGAGAGCTATGCCTCTTTTTTCTTAGAAGTTTAATGTTGACTTGGTAGATAGTTTTTCAACAGTCTCTCAAAAACTTACTGATTCCTTTTAAGTAGGAAAGCCAAAAATACACCCCAAGTACTTCAAACTTTTTCCTCATTTTCATTTATGTTAAAGAAAGTGTATTCTACAGCTACTCAAGTCAACAATAAAACTTGTCGTGGTTTAGGAATGATACTCCCCAACTTAGTCCTGCTAAAACCACTCCACACTTGCATCCCTCCCCCCTGCCAATGGGTGCACAAAAAGCATAGATCATGGGTTGAGATATCAACCATTTATTAGAAAGAGCAATGAGATAAGAAAACAGTAATAGCACAAATATTATCAGGAAAAGGTGTAAGACAAAGAAAGGATTTCCAAAGAAAGCCTGCAATAGTAAACAGTAATCAAAGACCAATCAGCTCTTCCCCACCACATTTTCTCCCACTGGAAGGAACATCCTTTTCAAAAGCAAAAGAGAGACCCTTTGCCCAATCCCAGGCATTGACTGTGAGATAATACAGAAAAACCTCCTAGTCATAGCTCCTCAGCTACTACAAAAAATTAACTCTGTCATGGCCAAAAGCAGGACACTTGAAATTGGGCCTTTGGCTATTTTCTTTCAAACCTTTAAAACAGCTTTGAGAGGTTTTTTGCCTCTTAATATGCAGAACATTTTTTTGACACAGTCTTTTCTTAGCAGACGTAGCTTGACCTATTTCTGTAATATAACACTGACAACCTCCTTATTGCATCATACAAGTTACTTGCCCTGAAAAATAACAATAACTGGGACAATCTTAAGAGTTCTACCTGTGTCAATACCACTCCTTAGATCTGAGTAACATGGATCCCTGACCTACCTACAAGTTCCCTCCTCACCCATATCCTGTGCTTATATTTAGAGATTCTGTGATTCTTTGTCACACAGGGAGAATAGAGAAATTTAAATCAAAGGCTCGGTTTGCAACATGTTTTGTAACCCCATTTGTAATATCTTCTACTACTTATTGCATGAATTACATTGTCTGTAGTGCTTTTGATTTTGTTTCTCTTTTCTAAGCAATTTTTAATATCCTCTATTTAATATAAAACTTTCCTCAGATCCTAAAAGCTAAATTTTAACAGTGAATTTCTGGTTATTAATCCACCTTCACCCACATTAACTACAGGATGTATGTTGTGATTTTAAGACCAGCTGAAAATTGAGCATGGTTTGCTCAACCTCTCTTTCTCCCTCCCTCCCACCATGATGGAATGGGGTAGGAAATTGAAAAAAAAACATTTATGTTGAGATAAGAACAATTTAGTAGTTAAAACTTATGACAACACTGATCTACAACTCAACTGAGGTGAGCTACCAGATGTTCTATTCCTCTTTTTAAACAAACACATGTTCCAGCCCTTCAAAAAGTGCCAAAAAATTAACTCTATTTGAAATGGGCAATAATTAAAGAAAAAAAAAATGCTAATTATCAATGCAAACAATTCTTATTTTCTCTGCTGAGACAGCTGTCTTGTAATTTGCCCTTCCAATTATTAAAATGTGATTCATGTCACAAACACACTGCTGAATTAGACCACAATGCGCACTGCTTGCACTGCTGTATTTACATCTAAATATTGTCAGCCTCCCAGACACGCTTGGTAATCAACACACAGAATCTGTATCATTCAAGATAAAGAAATGCAAAGGTCAGAGATCATCCACAATAACAAAATAAGCACCATTGCTTCATGTGATAAAACACACATGGAGTTGTGAACAGTATTTAGCTGGATAATACCTGCATCTCATATGTGTAACAAACCAAATTTACCACCAGCCTTACATAATCAGAAATCAGGTATGGAAAAAACTCAGAGAAATTTAGCAGTTAGATTTTAAGAAAATCTGGTTTCTGAAATCAAAAACTCAAATTTAATTATTTTGTTCACCAGATGCACAGACTGGCAAAAAGATGACTGAAACAGTTTTGTAAAATGTATTATGTACTCTACCACAAAAATAGTATCTACCTGAAGAACTTTCTGTAATTAATTGCAATATATATTTTCGTACAAATATTAAAAGGTTTCACCCTAAAAAGATGTCCCTGTCCTATTAATTTTTGACAGCTAATAACATTTTAGAGTAAAAGGGTAATCTTGAACATATTACTGCATCTAAAAATACAGCCAACATACACAGAATATTATTTTTATGCAGAAAAATGCTCCACACTTTTTTTACACACTCAATGTAAAACTTGCACACAAATTCAATGACTGCTATTAAATAGCATGCACACAAATTTCAGATAGAAACAAAATCTTGGTACATCTTAAAATGCATCACAATTACTTTCCCTTAACTAAACTCAACTTTTTCTTTTCATAATTTAGATGAACCAGCCTAAACAACCTCAACCAAAATAAAGATTGTTATAGTTATTACTGGATATGTAGCAACCACGTTGAAATACTGGTACAATATTGATTTGTTTTTAAAAATAGAGCACTGCTTCCCAAATTCCACAAATTTATATAAAGGAATGTGATATGAATGTTGTCTAGGCCATAAGAATGAATGATTTTTCATCCTGTCACTATGATATTCTGCATGAAAATATATTTGATGTTCATAAACCCATGAGACCAGATGGGATCCATCGGAGGGTGATGAGGAAACTGGCAAATGAGCTTGCAAAGCCACTCTCCACCATTTACCAACAGTCCTGGCTCACTGGTGAGATTCCAGAGGACTGGAAGCTGGCCAATGTGATGCCCATTAAAAATAAGGGTGGGAAGGAGGACCCTGGTAATCATAGGCTGGTTATCCTGACCTCAGTACCCAGGTTATGGAACAGTTTATATTGAGTGTCACCACACAGCACTTACAGGATGGCCAGGGTATCAGACCCAGCCAGCATGAGTTTAGGAGGGGCAGGTAGTGTTTGACCAACCTGGTCTCCTTTTATGACCAGGTGAGCTGCCTGGTGGATGCAGGAAAGGCTGTGGATGTTGTGCACTTGGACATCAGCAATGCCTTTGACACTGTCTCCCACAGCACACTCCTAGACAAGCTGGCAGCCCGTGGCTTGGACAGGAGCACTCTGTGCTGGGTTAGGAACTGGCTGCATGGCCGGGCCCAGAGAGTGGTGGTGAATGGTGCTGCATCCAGCTGGGGCCAGTCACCAGTGGTGTCCCTCGGGGACCTGTGCTGGGCCAGCTTTGTTCAATATCATTATTGACAACAGGGATGAGGGAATGGAGTCTTTCATCAGTAAATCTGCAGACGACACCAAGCTGCGAGTGTGTGTCGATCTAGTGGAAGGGAGAAAGGCGCTGCAGAGAGACCTGGAATAGTTGGATGGATGGGCAGAGACCAATAAGATGAAGTTTAACAAGTCCAAGTGCTGAGTCCTGTATTTTGGCCACAATAACCCCCTGCAACACTACAGACTGGAGATGGTGTGGCTGGACAGTGGTCAGGCAGAAAGCAACCTGAGGGTACTAGGCTGCAGCTGGCTGAACATGAGCCAGCAGTGTGCCCTGGTGGCCAAGAAGGCCAACAGTATCCTGGTCTCTATCAGGAATAGTGTGGTCAGCAGGAGCAGGGAGATCATTGTTCCCCTGTGCTTGGTACTGGTGAGGCCACACTGTGAGTGCCATGTCCAGTTCTGGCCCCTCAGTTTGGGAAGGACATTGAGACGCTTGAGTGCATCCAGAGGAGGCAATGAGGCCGGTGAGGGGCTTGGAACACAAATCCTGTGAGGAACAACTGAGAGAGCTGGGGCTGTTTAGCCTGCACCATCGCTGCAAGTGTTTAAAAGAAGACTGGGTGTGGCACTGGTGCTGTGGTTTAGTTTAGGTGTTGGGCATGGGTTGGACTGAATGACCTTCAGGGTCTCTTCCAGCATAGTGATTCTGTGAAAACACTGAATTATTACTACTTATATATTTCTACATTATTTCTGTTTGTAAATTAAAAAAAATATATAGCATCATATGAGTAGAGGGTAGGACAGAAGAGAAGGCTCAGAAAACAATGTCTTTACCCAAGGAGGGGATCATATTGCAGTGATAGAAATTTAATGGTTCTTCAGGAAGTATAATGAAGCCTTATCTCAGGAGACCTCTGTTCTCCAGTCACATCAAGTGGTGACAGCTCATCCTTACCAGAAACTGATACACAGAGGAAAGCACTTGCCTGAGAGCGTTAAATCCTCAGCATGTTAGATGCCTGCTGTCATCAGAGACTAGCATTACCATGCAGCCTACCAAGCTAGCTTAGATATTGCAGTTCAGAAAAAGAGACTTCTCTGTATTTCTCAGTACCACAAATTGAGAACACCTCTGTTTAATTTGAGCCTGTTAGCCTTTACAGCCCACTGCCTAGTTCCCCATACCACTACATCAACAAGCCAAGCCTGGTCCTGGCAGGCAGTGGGGAGCTGCACAGGCAGTAAAGGCAGTCCCCTGGAGTGGAACACACAGCTTTATCCTGCCACATTAGGAGCAGTATCGATTGGCTGCAAGACTACTCTGCACAGACATCCTCTGACTGAAAATGGATCTCTAATATAGAACCCTTGAGTACAGAAAGAAAAGGGAAAGCTGTGAAACATTTGGGGTTATAGAAGCATTTGACTAAACGTTCTCCAAAACAACAGCAGAAAGCAAACCAGTCTAACTCAGCAACTAAGCATTTACGCACACAGCATTCCTAGATAATAGAAAGCAGAACACAGTCTTTTGCACAAGAATCATTGTGAAAATTCATGATCTGGTCATTCAATGTAACTGAAGCAAGCAAAAGCTGCGTGCTCCGTAAGAGTTTGAGTTAGGGATAGGTAAGTAAGATTTGTAAGCAATAAAATATATAATCAGCTATACTGTAAACAAATAATAACAAAAAAAGTCTCAGCTAGCTCTCCCAGCTGGATATTTTTATGCATAACTTCTCAGTAAGTTCAAATTGTACACTAGTATTTACAGTCTAGAGGAACTTACTGCTCTGAGATCAGCAAGTTTTATTAGCACTCCATTACAGTGCTGGACACACACACTAAACATCAATATCTTCAACTGGAACAATTATGTTCTGCATTAAATATATCTGAATTAATACATACAGAAAAGATCACTGAGAGCAGTATAAGGCTCTCTTCCAATGAGCCAAAAAAGGAATTTGTTCTTCACAAACATTTTTTTTAAAAAGTCATGTTTAAAGCAATTGTTAAAATCTGGTTAGGCTTTTAGGGTCTGTATATTATGAACATACTTGCTTACCTTGAACACGCTACTAACTTCTGGGAGCAAAAAACTAGTCATGCATCCCGCCCGCCCCTTACCCCTTTTTTATTCTTACTCCTTAATAAAATGAGTTGAAACAAATAAACATAGCCAATTTTCATTACTGATTCACAAAAACTGGACTAGTAACAAAGACAGGTTATCTGTGCATTTTACAACAGATATTAGTAGCATAACACAGTCAAAATGCAGAGACCCCTATTATTACTTATGACCTGAAATTGTTTCATTAAGTACTCATAGTAACATTTCTCTGCATAATATTTTCAAAAATAAAATGTAATCAAAACAATGTTAACATTTTATAAGCAAACCACTTTCTGGTCCAGCTCCTACAATCAGGCTGAGAAGCATCTCAGCAGCCATTTGCACTTACAAGAACACAATTTCCTATCTCCACATGAAATGGGGAAAGAATTAATGACAATGACCATGAGATTCACATTTCATCACCTTGTTTAGTGAGCTCTCTTTCCTTTATATAAAAATTGTTGTTGTGCTAGATAAACCATTTAACACCATGTCCTTCATTAGCACAGAATGAAAAATGAAATGGAGAAGAAGATAGTCTCCATCCTGTTCACAGCAGGCAACCACCCATAGTAAAAAAAAACCCCTATAATCACAAAAGCAGCTATTAAATGTCAGTTTTAGCATTGCCAGGAGGAAAGCTGTGTGCCTGTCTGTCCATCTATGACAGGCAGGCACACAGGTGGGATAATTTGCCCTACTGCTGCCTAAGGTGCATATATTCTCTGGGTACAGGATCAGGAAACATGGTCAATCTGGCACCTCAGAGGAGCCCTTAGTTCTCTTGCACTAGTATTTAAAAGTAGTCTGCTGTTTTCACGATAAAAAACTTTTCCTCACATATTCCATTTTTATCATGCCCTTTTGCCAGAAAATTTTCAAGTGCTTAATATTAATTAGCTCTCAAAAGGCGTATTTAAAGAATAGACAATCATTTCATCCACACTCCTGTCTTCTATGGCACAATGTGGTGACAACAACATGACAGCTACTTAAAAAGCAAAATATAATAATGGAGAATCTAAAGCTGCTGAGGGTAAATTTTCTTAAGCTGGAATTTTCAAAGCCTATTCAGGGCTCCAGCTGAGCTCCTGTGGGCCTCTTTGAAGCTTCTAGCTTTCCTCATCAACCCAAGGATCTTTTTTCAATGAGAAATTAAAATCTCAGTATTACTAAACCCTATTAAGCACACACCTTTGCCCCATCCTGACTTTGTTATCTGTGTGTCTCTTGAAGTTTCTGTGCAGTACTTATGGGTGTTTTTTGTTCCCTGTGAATATTTTGCACTCTCCTACTTTCTAGAAGGATATCCTATTACTGTATCTCAGACTTAAGAGTATGTTTTCTATTGACCTTCATGTAAAATTCAAAATATGAAATTAAGATCATACACAAAACCAGGATGGAGTAAGAATAGTGAGGGAAACAATTATGAGACTATATTTCTAAATGCCTGAAAAATGCATAGCCAGACAACAACTGGCAGGTAAGCTACAAGTAATATCGCACAGTTGGTTTGCATTCTAAAGACTTAATGTACCAACAATGATAATTAACTTATAGTTATTTGCTATTGAGATATTTTTATTGCTCATCTGCACTATTTATGATACATTTATTCCATATTTTTCAATGGCAAACACTGTAGGTCTCAGGTCAAGCAGTACGAAGTGCATTGGAGGAGCAAGAAAAAAGGATTTCAGTTTTGTCAGAACAGCAAAATACTGTTTTAAAATATCTAGTATGGATATTGAGATGGCATAGATAAATTATCTGTAATGAAAGAAGTAGCTGATGCTAATAACCAAGCTAAATTGGTAAAATAACCAATTAAAATGTCATCTTTAATTAAAATGCCAATTAGAGTGAAGGGTTATTAAGATACATGTCAGTCACTAAAACTGATGAATCGTAATTCTTTTACAGGATGTCTTTTCTTTGGCCTCCCCCAAGAACAAGAGCTCTTACCCAAAATAAAACCAAGCTCTCATTGCCTTTTTTTAACACACATTGCATTCAAACTATTCCAAAAGGCAAAAATTAACAGTGCTGCAACACAAAAAGAAATTAACCAGCTCTTAAGACAAAGAGATATCCAACCAAAAAAAGGGGGGGAAAATGCAGGGGGGAAAAAAAAAAAAAAAAGAAGGGCAAATAAGGTAGCCTGAGGGCAGCCTGGGATGGCAGCTGATATGAAATGCAGATTCTTCTTCCCAGCCCCCCACCTCTGAAAGGAAGTCTTCTCCAGATTTCAAAGCTTGTATAATGAGGAGCCAATAAAACATAATAATCTGCTAATGCCTGTTACCACTGATTCCCAGGACTTCCTTTCCCTTCAATTAACCCACATCACATAGATCACCATGGTTTAGTAGACGGTGCACGAGGATGGGGATTACACCACAATTGACATAAGATAATAACACACACAGTAGAAACAGAGCAATAATACCTCCAACAAGCCCTGTAATTGGAGCAGAATATTGCAATGACAGATCTATTAGCACAAGGTCAGTGGGAAAACATCTGGGTTTCAAGCTTACAAGGGGCACTTTTCTGGCCTGACCAAAAAGTCATCATTCTGTTTTCTTCCCTGCTTAGCTCAGTGAGTTTTGGATCAGACAGCGTCATTATTTTGGTATCTCACTATTGCTGCATTTAATCACATCAAGAAACAATAAATCCATGCATATAAAGTAGCCCACCGACTGGATATCATGCTACCTTCCTTCTATTTCTTCAAAACCAAAATTTAGCAAAAAGGAACACAACCCAATGAAACTTCATTGACAATCTGAAAACAGGCTTCCAAATCTAGAAATCAGCAGCTAAATGAATATGCACACATACATAATTTTTTTACTTCAATGTGCCCACTTCTTTGGTTTCATCTCAGCCTAGCCTTACCCTACTTTGCCACCAGCACTCCCTTACACTTGTTTCATTTAAAGATCTCTTCAGAAAATGCAATTTATTTCATGCATGTGTGAACCAGCTAATCTGTTCCCAGCCTAAATCAACCTTAGCTTCAATGGTTTTACCTTCCAGGGTAAGCCTTACCTGTTTCTACTGTACTATATTACAATACTAAAATGCAGGATCAGATGACTCACACTGTCTCCGTAGTTTTCTCATGAGCCATGAAAACTAAACAAATGAAACAACACACTCAGTGCCTATTCATCACCTTTATTTACAGCTTCTTTCTATTCTAAAATTCATTTAATTACCATGCTACATTGCTAATACACAGGATTAGAAAATTAGTAAATCTCACACTGCTATGGTGTTGGGGTTTTCATTGGTTTTGGTTTGGTAGGGTTTTTTAACTGCACTAATGTTAGAATGCCTATATTTTATTACACTTCTGCTTAAGGAGAATGCAGCTTCATTCCAGTCTGTTAGGAATTACTGAGGGAGAAATTACCACCCTCCTCATTCAAAATCTCTAGAGTCATCACTGATAGTGCTGTCACACATTTATTATGCCTTCTTCCATATTGCCTGTTGACATTCCATCTGCCCTTTGATGATGAAATATGCAAACTGTAGAGGCAGAATTATGAGGATCATATTCCACTTAGTTCTACATCCTGAAATTCAGCCACAGAGACAAAATCTGTGTTATGCACTCTTGCACTCCAACCAGACCATCAAATAGCAAACTATTTTCATAGCATAATATTTGCAGGAAAATGAGTAAGAAGAGGGAGATCAAATAGCTGTTGGAAACTTATTACTAAACCTCAGAAAATTGCTTTTCTGAAAGGTTCATAAATTTGCAACTGGTCATTACAGAAGGTCAGAAGAGACCTTTGAGAACATTTCGTCCAACCTATGACCTTACACAATATTCTCAACTAGACCATGGCACTAAGTGCCACATCCAGTCTTCCCTTAAACACCTCCAGGGACAGTGAGTCCACCACCTCCCTGGGCAGCCCATTCCATGCCCAGACAGCCCTTCTGTGAAGAATTTCTTACTGATGTCCAACCTAAACCTCCCCTGGTGCAGATGAAGTCTGTGGGCTCTTCTCCTGCTGGTTGCCTGGGAGCAGAGACCAGCCTCCTTAGGCTGTAACCTCCTTACAGGAAGTTGTAGAGAGTGATAGCGTCTCCCTTGAGCATCTTCTTTTCAACTCAACTGTTTTATCTTTACCACATTCCCATCTCTGGAAAGCAGAGTAGAATTGGACTTGCTACATACTATGCTATGCTACACTAATGCTCTATATCCATAATATTTATTGCCAGGTAGAGGTCTCTTGGTATTTCAATTCTTTAGGAGATAAATTATGATGATTTAGTGATGAGTAAACTGAATATTGGTGACTGAGAATATTCAAGTAATTTTCAATTATTAAAATATGAAAAAATGAAACTTAAAACCCACTAATCTCGGACTTCATAAATAAGGTAGTATAAGTGTCAATATACTTCCATTGGATTATTTTGGCATATTCTGTAGTAAATATAGACAAGCTGTTTAAGATCAGAAAGTTTTCAGTATCTAATAGAATGCTGAAGGAAGTACATCAAAGCAGACTGCTAAATAAAACTTCAGTACATCAGAAACTTCACAAGGAAAGAAAGCAAATGAGCATCCATACCAGCAGAAATAGATGCAACTCATCTGATTTGCTGAGTTATTATACATATCTTCCTAGCAGAAAACCAATAGTCTGAGTTGCAATTGAAGCAAGAGTTACCAGAATTAGGTTAAAAAAACTTAATTAATACATCTATAAGCAGTAGGCTTGATTTAAGTATAGATTCTGCAGGTTGTCTTGAAAAAGACTATGTTAATTAACAACATCCTTCTCTAGACGATAAAATTTTCAGATGTAACAAAAACAAAGAGAACTGGCAGAAGAGTTGGCATCCTAAATTGGCCAAATGAAACACAATACACTGAGAGGAAGGATGAAATAATACAGCCTCTGACAGTGAAGTAGTGACTGCACCAAAGCATATGAAGAGAATTAAATATATTGTAAAACTGTGATTTTTTGATTAGTACCTTCTGTAACAAATTAAGGAACACATGCCTTAATATAAAGTCATTGTATGTATGTATGTATTAAATATAATTTGCTTCATTCTGAAATACTGCTGCTTCAGAAAAGGTGAGAAACACACTATTAGGATGATTTGACAGTCTTGTTAATTGCTGCATGCAAAACTATTCAACCCTGACTTCATGAGTTGCAGCCTGAGAAACAAGTTTTTCCCATTCTGTCCTCTGCTCAATATATCTGCATCATTTCATCACCAGGGCCTGTTCACCTGTAAAGAATTGATTACTTTTCCAGCAAGAGTAGAGACTTGATCCTCTAAGTCTCTAATGCCATCCAACTCTGTTGTAAGCCATTTTGTTTTCATCGTGCAGCTATGCTTGCAGAACATTCATACACATGTATTTTTAAAGGCCTAACATATGTAAAGACTAATTGCTCTACTTGCCTTTGCCAATGCACACAGCTGAGGACAGATTACTTGTCAAGAAAAGCTCAGAAGAAAAACACCAAAATCTTTGCCCATTGGTTTTTAGTTTGGGTTAGTGCTTGAAAGGCTTTATACCAGTCTATTAACAGGTCATGTGATGCATTATCTTAGCACAGGACTGATCACTTTGAAGCACACAAATTTCTTTTCACATCACTACTCAATGACATGGGATTGGTACACCACCCAAGCACACAGTGCTACTGCCACAGCACATCTGGAGTTAGTCAGTGATGTCCTGTCTATCAGTCTCCTCGTGCTTCAGGAAACAGAAGAACACCACACATCTGGTAGAGCTGCTTATGATTCTCATTTGTGTCTGAAAACAGAGGACTAGAGCCGATCTCAGCAGGAAGATTATTCCAGAAACAAGTACCCATAGAAAAAGATGAAACTTTCCTCCACCACCTTATATATTTTCACATCAGAGGGATATTTTTCCTTGATACTGCTAAAAACTTCCTTTAGGAAAATATGAAAAATTACTGTTTTCAGTTGGTGATAAGCCTTATCATCAACTCCTTCAAAGCTCAGCCACACAAGAGCCTACACATCTATCCTGTACCTCCCAGACTCTGTGGGCAGTGAGCTGCTCACGCTGATGTGTCTTTCCATACCCTCCCCACAGCTTCTGTCCTTCAGAAGCCCATGTGCCAACCTGGACTACAGCATTTTTACATTTTTCCTCCTTGGAGACTCCTAATATTAACAATTACTCTTCTCAAAGCAGTTAGTATTAGACACTACAACAAATGGTGTTTTCTCAAAGAGGCTGCTGAAGATAAACATCCCAGAGACGCCAACATCTAGATCAATTTGACAAAACCATCCTGAAAAACTTAATTCTATTATAAATGCTAAAGTCACAGGAAGAAGGGAAAACAGCCATTTAGCATGAAGTGACTGAAATATTTACAGAGCTGAAAAATTAAGTAGCACAACGCATAACAGCCTGAAGGACTGGTATTGTTTAGTCCTGACACATGACTCACAGCCTTAAGTGCAGTTATGTGCAAAGTTGAATCAAGTTATTTCAACATTTTTATTTCTGCAATGGTAAAAGCTCCAAAATGAACAGAAAAACAGAAAATCAAGCCCTGCTATATGACCACAGGCAGCAAAGCAAGAGTTCAACAGTTTACCTGACACAACCCTGCATGTCCAAGACTGTCTCCACTTCATTCTCCCCACAAGGGCATCTAAGGACTGCTCTCTGCTGCCAGCACCAGTCCTGTGACTACACTGATGAATCACGGAGTCTCTTCTCGTGATGTGCAAAATCTCCATTGCTTGGCCAATGGCTGCTCTGACTATGGAGTCAATTTGCTCTTTGGATAGAGTATCCAGCCCCAGGCTGGAATGAGGAGGATTTGTCCATTTGGGATCTTGATTATAGTAAACACAATATTCAGCTCCCAAAAAGTAGCCCATCCCTAGCAAAAGGCCCCCATTTTGTTTGCAGGTTGTAAGTTCATCACTATATTCCCTTGTGTCACAAATAGGGCCATTAGCAGCATTTCTCTTCCATCCTTTGTGCACTATCAATTCTCTCGGGAAATTAATTAAAAGCCTACGCAGAGACTTGCATTTCAGTCTGGACAATTTCCCTCCCTCCTCCTCCTCCCACATCTCCATCATGGACATATGATAAAATTATTCTGAGGGAAAGTCAGATGTGATGCAGCATCCCAAATGCTTATACATTTCAGAATATCATCAGAGAACAATTCATTCTTCACTAGTTCCAATGGGAGAAAGTATAAGGAACACACTACTAGTATCAGAAGCTTATAAAATAAAAATAACAAAGAAAAAGTATTGCCACAAACATTCAGAAAATTATCAGTAACAATGAAGTCATATTACCAGGATAGAGTTGTGTCTTTTCATAGCATATATTCATTTAACAGGCACAGAGCAGCCTGTGACAGCTTACTCAGGAATCAAGAAGCATGTAATAAATCACAAAGTTGAAAACAATAGCATTATCCTACAGGCTAGTAAAAAGGTTATTCATTTCCTGCTCATAACACACTGGCTGGATGGTGCTTCATAGCTCCAATGAAGAAGAGTATCTGTTTATATTCTTACAAGATATCAGTACTTTAAAAATCGTGCAGTGAACAGAGAATAATGCTCAGCTCTTTTATTTTCAGCTAAGCACAAAACTGCATTTATGTGCTCAGAGCTGTTCTCATACCAGGGTAAGCCAGCACATTTTCACATGATCTCTACTAGGGAAGAATCCAACAACAAAAGAGAAAACAAAATTCCCAACAGAAAATTATTTGTTTGAAGGAATGTCTTTACAGATCCTCAGATTTATTAATAACACATTTTTAGCTATTACTGTAGTTCCTCACCAATTAGGCACATCAGCTCCACACTACAATTTGAAAAAGACCACACTTTCCAATGTTATAGAGTTCTATATAATTAAGCATATAAAAGACTTCTTATACTTTTATAAGAAATCATAAGCAGCAATTACTGTCACAAGTGACTGCTGCCATTCAAAAAAAAAGTCATTACATGTTTATGTCTGAATTTGTAGGAAAGAGAAATGATAATTGGTGCTTTGGGATGACTCCTTTTAAAGTTCACATGGGATACAGGACATCAGAAGTAACAGGCCCAACAACCAGCTGAAAACCAGCGCACAAAAGAATTTACACCTTTTTCTACATTTCCTATATCTAATAATGCTCTACTGCATGACAGGTGCTTTAAAACATTCACTGTTCTCAAATAATGATGAGAAAGAAGTGCTAACAACCTCATTGCTGGAGTCTCAAGGAAAAGATGTCTCTTGCAAGTTCTTCTGTAAAGCCTTGAGCGGCAGTGCAGACTCCCACAACACCTAACAGCTGTGCAACAGTTTTTCCAGCTTTTCATCTGCACCCGCAGAACAAAACAGTGCACTGAGACTCAGTGTGACAACAGAGTACAAGACTGAAGCTGATGAGGAAGACAGTGCTTACGAGGTGTTCCCGCTATCACCAGCACAGCCTGTGTAAGACCAGCGTCTCTTCTGGTCTAGAGTCTGCTAGAACTTGAACAGACCGTCCAGGAGCTAGGCTAAAGCAAGAAATGCAACTCCTCTCCACAGAGATTACACTTCCTACTTGCTTCCTCTATCTTCATGTTGCTATAGGGACATAGCCAGCATTAATAATTTTTCTGAGACTTTGTCTTAATTTCCCCTTAGGCTTTCTTTATTTATATATTTACATTTGAAAAACAAAATGCTGCTAA
The DNA here is from genome assembly GCF_035770615.1 of Melospiza melodia melodia. Lineage (NCBI taxonomy): Eukaryota > Metazoa > Chordata > Aves > Passeriformes > Passerellidae > Melospiza > Melospiza melodia. The sequence continues at coordinate 66,474,696 of NC_086197.1, forward strand.
GAAGGCAGACATAGGTTTTTGCACAGAAAAGATGTTGCAAAGAAATGTTTAGTCTGCATGAAATGGAAGAAGGAACCTATAGGAACCCTTAAGGCAAAAATCAAGAAATTGGGCTAAAGAGAAGGCACACATGCATATCTCAGCAGGTATTTCTGCTGATTAAAGACTATTCTCCTTATTAGGAAGTAAGTTAAAAGTTCCTGAATCTTATTATAGTATTTAGCTCTATGCTTACACTAATGCTGCTTTCCCCGAGCTAAACTAGTGCTCTCATTTGAGAGCACAGAAAAAAAAATTCATTTAGTTATCATGAGAATCAGTTACTCTTAACATGGCTCAGCAGCTCTTGATGTGTTACTTCACTTGAAGAATATCTGAAGCCAGACAGTTCCAGTAAGTGCTGCACTGCATGACAAACCACATACATGACCAAGAACTTGGACAAAAGCAAATAAGTTGAATTTTACACAAGAGTGAGAATCTTACATTAAGAAATTTGAATCTGAGCAATTTTGTGAGTCTTCTATCAGCATAGATCTGATAATTGTTTTGGTATGCTTTTGTTTCAAGTTTTGAAAAGTTGTTTCTTTCTTGATTCAATGGTTTCTTGGCCACCTAGATTTTCAATTATTCTTTACCATAGTCATTTTTTATTATAGCATTTATTTGTAATCAAATTTATATTTGCTAGAAGCAGCAAGGATTTGTATAGAAGCAAAAATAGCCAGCTGCAAGAAAACTTCATTTGAGCTTGCTTTTATCATGAAAATAAAAATAAACCAATCCCCAACCATCAAACAACACAGTGAAAATGAAGAAGTTGAAACACTTACATCTTCTTTCCATATAGATAAAAAATGCATTATTTGGGGTTTTTTCCTAACTGAAAGATATAAAATATTAAATTTCACTGCAAAATATGTATTTGCTCTCACAGTTATTTTTATCTTCAGCTTCTGCATCACATGCAAAAGTGTTAATATGTCAAAAGTATAAATATATAAAAATATATAAATATATATATTCATTAAAACCTCTAGAAGTGAAAAAATCAGACACAGTGGAAGACCAAGAACATAACTTAATCAGGTATTTTAATCAAGATGATAATTTTCTATTACAATAGAATTCAAGTATGTAATTTAGAAAACATTTAACTACATTAAGAAAATATGAAAAATTTGGGAGACAAGAAGAGTCTTCTCAAGAAGAAATGAGTAAATGCTACACAGCAAAAAATGGGGAAATCCATAACAGTAACAGTGGCTAAATGCTGCACTATTGCGATTTGTGAAGTCAGCTTCATTGGGCTTGTTACATCTAAACATTTGCTAGACTAAAGAAAAAAAAAAATTACAAAGGCCAATTCCAGTGAATGTGACAGGAAAATAACCAACTTCTAAGTACATGGCACCTACCCAACTAACTGTAGAGATAAGCTTACAATCCCAAACAGAATTACATACTTTTGGACTCTGTGACGAAATATTTGCTATTTTATATACTTTTAGGTATATTAAGAAGCCTCTCGGTCTTGAGAGACCTTCCCTTTATCCCTCAGAATAATGCTATTATGGTTGAATTTCTTCCTGCCCACTTAAGGGATGGAAGTTGCTGGCAAAAGATCAGACTTTCACCTCAAATCTGATGTGCAAGTTCAGTTTCTAGTTTCTGCAAAACCCCTAGCAGAGCAAAAAAAAAAAAAAATAAAAACAATGTATGCACCTACTGCAGCAAACATGGTATTCATAAGCTATTCCATACTTTGTCCAGCTCCAAGATGTTACATCCCACCACCCAAGGAGCAGAACAGATAGCAGTGTCCTGGTGTGTCCTGACAAAAGCAGAGTTCACAGTCTGGTTTCCCTTCTATGATATCAAGAAATGTATCTGTCTGAAAGGGCAAGCAGCATCTTTACAAGAAAATGAATCATGACTGAAATTTTAAAATCTCATTTAGGAGAAAGTGTCCATACTGAAAGACAGGCATAGGGCAACCTTGGAGCTCAGACTGGTGTACCACTGGACACCAGACAAAGCTACCTAACCCTGAAAAGCACAGATGTGTGCAAAAGGGGAATTTCTCCCTGCACTTCTGTAGTCAGAGACTGCTGGATGGGATAACAAAGTTTACAGTACTGATTCAATCAGAGTGGAAACACCCAGGATAAACCTATAGCAGATGGCTGGAACAGTAAAATACATGCTGCATTCATTCACCCCTCTATTATTCATCCTGAAGTCCCTCTTGACTAAACTGTAATTTTCAGGAAATTACAATGATAATGGAAGGCAAATGAACAAAAATTAAGCCTAATGCAAATGAACTTCATCCATAAAATATTATTCATGTTGGAGCCATGTATTTTTTAAAAAACAGAAAATGCAACTGATCTGTTTCCATATGCAGCTAGATGTAAGTAGGTAGACAAATATACAAGCACTACAATTGCACAAATAAAATTTTGCATGTAATGGTGGCTCTGCACAAAATAGAGTCCATCACTTGCATTCTATTCTTCTCTAAAATAACCCTTTGGTTGATAGAACCATAATTAGGAGCCTTAGGTTTGTTACTCTGTCAGTTGCATGAATTGATCTGCAATGAAGCTTAAGAAAAAGGAACATGAAAAGGGCCTTAAGCAACTAATCATCAGTGGACTTTGGACAGCCAGCAAAACACCTTTCACAGGACTGAAGCTTTGTGACATCTTCAAACAGAAATTTCTCTAAAACTAAGCATGTGTTCAAGTGAACAGGAAGCACTGCTATATATTAAAAAAAAACCAGTTTCAATCTAGTTCAAAAGTTTCCTTTTATGAAGCAGGGAAGGAAAACATCTTTTGTATGAGGATATTACTAAATCAAATTTTAATTGCATATGAATTACAACAATAGAATGTATTTTGATAGTAAAAGTATGTATATATAGGGCAAACCACAGTCCAATTACAACAGCAAAGAGGCTGATAAATCTCCAAGTCGATCACTCTGCCTGTGTGTGGAGTGACTATTCTCTCTGACACATTTTCAAGTGCCCTATTCATTCAAGGAAAAGATTACGCAAGAGTCTGACATGTATCAAACACTGTGACAGACAGGCAGACACACACATTACTAAGCCCTGTTGCAAAGCCGCAATTTGTGGCAGAATCCAATGTTAATCTAACCTCTGTCATTTTAGCAGACAGAAATTGATCACAATTATTACTGCAGACACATTCAGGTTTGCTTATTCAGTCTTTCCACCAGAAAGTCCAATGCCTTTTGTACCGTGGAACTTCATCTTTAAAGAGTTGTTTGAATTAACACAGGGAGACTGACAAAAATACAGCTCTTGCCTCAGATCAGATTTTTAACTGAAACAGAACCACGAAGCAGTACAGCCAGAAAACAACTGCACTTAACCTGCTACAGAGCTATCTTCCAAATGAAATAATCAACAAAAAAGGAAATATGAGAAAAAAGTTCTCAGAAATATTTCTCATTCTCTCTGAGCACATTTCATACATTTGCCATAAACAGAATATCATATGGGGCACCAAAACAACTACTTTTTCAAAAAATTACAGAATCACCTTCTGCTTCCAGCAAACATTGCTGCTGTTGTTATTTAGGTTTGCTGTATGAAAGAAGCAAAAAAAAAAAGTTCTATAGCCTGTCTAACTAGAAGAAGGCATGTGCCAAAAAAAGCTGTATCACTGCAATACCAGAAAAACCAAACCTAGCACTGTCTCTCAAATTATCATTATTTATACAGGCTAGATTGTTAATAATAGAAAAGATACAAGAGAGGCATAATAGTAAGCACTGAAGACTTCCCAGGACATAACCAAGGTCTAGTGACACCACAAAAACATATACCAGCAGTTGTGAATTGATGCCATCAGATACTTGTAAAAGGCTTCCAAAAGTGCTTGAAACATGAAACTACATAGTGTACTTTTTCATGGCACAAGCTTTCAGGAATTCCCTTAGGAACAAGTTATGTGATATTTGGGAACAACAGTGGTATTTTAGAATTCAGGATCTGAATTATACACCATTTTACTTCTTAAGGATAACTCTGGCTGAGAAAACCAAACCCAGGAGCAGATTCAGCTAGTTTTCAAATTTGTGTAGGACTTCAGACATGAAGGATACTTCACAGATATGAATGTTAGCTCCTTATTGTTTGGGCCTTTAAAACTTACTCCTATAGCTCACGGGTTCAGGACTGATTAATACTCTGTAAGCATAAGTGGCTATTCATTTTATCTGCTACAGCAAGAACAAAATAAATAATTTGCTGTTTAATAGTTTTACAGATGCTTGGGTGCAAGCATTTCCAATAAACGCAAGTTAAAACTGTATCTACGCAGCCTGATTCACAGAAGCTGTAAGTCTGCCACTCTCAATGGCATTGGCAAGAAATGGCTTCTACTGAAATCATCACGATTTCTCTACTTCATTCTGGGATAACATTTTCTCCAGTGGTCTGGAAAGCATCGACTACAATGCTGTTTTGGTTAAGAATTATTATTATTATATATTTTTTCCTGTGGTACTGCCATGAGATTCTAGTCAAGACCATGATTTCCTGGGCTAAGTGCTACATGATAAAATGCTAAGTCTCCTTTCTGAGAATTTTAGCAGTATTCAGTAAATCATGGACAAATCCACTCTATGCATGGAAATCTTATCCATGCTCCTATTCATCACCTCAGGCTACTTAAGACATTCATTTACAGGGAGAACAAGATTTGCAGAGACTTACAAGCATCTAATCACACAAAACACTTTGTCCACATTTCAGCACCCTGTTACTTCTGGGGCATTTCAATTTTTCCCTGTCAATGTTTGCAAGTCCTTCTACACTTCACTAATTTCTTGCCCTCTCAGGATCCAAAAAACCTAAAACACCTCTCTAAGGTAGCCTCAGTTCTGAGGGAAGTGCCAGAAGACAACCAAGTCCCCACAGTTCTCAGATTCTGAAGCTGGTTGTATCCATCCAGCACTGGTATCTAAATGTAGCCGGGGGAAATAAGAAAAGCATATGTCTGCATCCTGCTGAGCCCCACTTTAAGCTTGGATGTAGCAGGCAAAGGTACAATTCCCTGTTCTGCCTGACTTGGAACATATGCACTAGAAATGCTACAGAATTTATGATTCCGCATAGAAATGAAGGTTCTGCTTGTTGCATCTCCCACAGAGCAGGAAGAAATCTAAAAATAGAGCAACTGAGTAAATCATACAGATTGATTTTGGCAAAGACAGACTTAACCCCACCAAGGCTTTTTTAAAAAACTACAAGACAGGAAAAAACTGCTTTCAAATTAACCAAAGCAGATCAAGAGACTCAGTCAGAAAGGATCAGGCAAGGGAAGCAAGTTAAACTGCCAGCAAAATTTAAATCTGAAAAAGGGCCTGTACATAACAAAGCAAAGAGTGGAATAAAAAATTCTCTCAGATTCCTAGGGGTTTCTTTATTCTCCTCCTGTTAAGTAGCCCAATATTGAAGTGCCTAATTATAGTTCTGTGTCTGAAGTAACAGGATAACAGTCATTTATCTACACTGCCTCCTGACAGTCCTCGGTACAAGCCAGTACACCCCTCAAAACACAAATACAGGATATTTAGATGTTCCAGTGCCCTTTCACGAGTCATTTCTTGCATGACTGTAGTACTAGACTACTATGTGACTCTCACTGCCATCATCTGCTGTTGTCAGACTGGACTCAACAAATAACTACTAATACTGCTAACAGAGGCAGAGCATAAAGAACATGGCAGAACAATTTAACCACTTGTGATAGGATTCCTCTTTATGGAAGACAAGAACTAAACCCACAGACTTTTTAAGCTCTCAATACCAAAACCCCCTGAATTTTGGAAGTGTCAATACCTGATTAGTGGCAGCTGGTATCTCCTTACCAAGCAGTGCTCCAAGACAGCAGAATGGAAGACACGCTGATCTTCGCAGTCACTGTGGGTGCCGCTTCTGTGCCAAAATCCACTCCCCACACTGCCTACATGAATGCTGCTTCATCTTATGCTTTTTCCATCAATGGCCTATTTCATAAAAGTCTTATGACCTCATAGCTTCTTTTTTAAAATATGGCTGTAGTCCCCAGAATAAACTCGACACAAACAGATTAATTACTCTGAAATACTACATTTTACCCAAATCTAAAAAAACCCCAAATTTAGAACATGAGATCACTTAAAAAAAATACTTCCTACAGCTAGAAGCTAGCAATACAGCTCTCAATTTCGTAATATGGGATGTGGCTAAAAAGGATGAGAAAAAATGTTCAATTTTCAAACACCTTTTTCTGTAGTCACATCATTTTAACCAAGCAAGCCAGTAAATATGTTTTCTTTTAACCATAGTGAATTACTAGGAAGAGCTACTTTTCCTCTCTTCATACCTCTGAACAGCAACTCATTTCCTTTCATTAGTGTTGCTGTTCACACACAAGATGAATAAATTTCACTGAATTCTCCCTGTTTCAGATACAGATCCATTGTGAACTGAGCAGAAATAGTTTCTTTAATTAGAACACATTCTGAGCCAGTTGCAACAGTCCAGAAATGGCACAGCGAAAATCTAAATAATAAAAGTAAGTTTCAATGGGCAGAATAACTCAAATTTCCCTGCATGTGCAGCCAGGCAAGAGGAGGTATAAGAGCACTTGGCTGTGACCAACAGCACCTAAGGTAACAACAATAATGGTTTATGTGTCAACAGCAAAAATGAATTTTTACATACTCAGAAATAATAAAAAAAAACACTGAATAAACAAGATCTGGTTTGAATAAATAAGGTAAATAAGATACAAAAGCTAGATGACTAACAGACCACAATGTGGATTCATGACCTGAATTTCATAAGGTTGCAGCTAGCCTTTTTGGAGCTGCTGAATCATTAGGGTAGAAAAAGACCTCTAAGATCATGGAGTCCAAGGATTAACCCAACACTATCAGCCCATCACTAATCCATGTCTCTGACCACAACATCTACATGTCTTTTGAACACTTCCAGGTATGGTGACTCAACCACTTCCCTGGACAGCCTGCTCCAATGTTTGACCAGCCTTTGGGTGAAGAAGCCTATCCTAACATTCAGTATAAACCTCCCCTGTTACCACTTGAGGTCATTTCTTTTAGTCCTATAGCTTGTTAACTGGGAGAAAAGGCTGATCCCTAGCTGGCTACAGGCTCTTCAGGGTGGTGTAGAGAGCCCTTCTTTTTGACTGGTTAAACAACCCCACCTCCTTCAGCTGCCCCTCATAAGACTTGTACTCCAGAACTTTCAATAGCTTTGCTGTCCGCCTCTGGACACAATCCAGGCTTTTAACTTCAAACTGCAGTGTCTAGCTCCAAGATGGGACAAAGAGAAAAGAGAAAGAGGAAGCTAGTTCCTGCTGCCATTCATACAGCAGGGCCACCTGCCCTGACAGCAGACCGGCACCTGCTTCTGAGGGTGCCGCAGGGCTGAGCAGTGAGACTGCAGCAGCAACGCAGAAACACTGCACAAGGAAGTGTGCAGACATACACACCAGACACTGCCATTAGGGAGGGCACTGTAAGCGTGCACAAGCTGTCACATCCCTACCAATGCCCAACAAGACACAGGCCTGCCCAGGCCCCAGGTCCCATCCTGTCCCAAGCCTTGAGCTCCACATCTGCCACATCAGCTTGCCAAGTCCTAGTCCTTAGTACCATTTTGGGAGACACAGCTTTTGAGGAACAACTGGGTGCTGAAGGTGCATGGGGGGAGGAGATGTCTGACTAACACAGCTGCAGCACAGGATGGGGAGGATGAGCAATGGGAGCTGCACACCACTCACACAATTCTTTCTTGCACTGCACACCAACACCAGAGGGCCTCCTGCAGCAAAATGAGAAAGGGTCATCACTGCTATGCCTGACAAGAGGAGAAGGGAACGAGAGGTGATGTCTTCCCTGACAGAAAGAAGCTACATGAAGAACACCAAGAGCATTACATATATTTTTTCTTCTAGCTTCAGGCGATAGCATTACAATCTGGAGTGTCAGAGTGCACCAACAGCAGTAACCAAAAATTCAGAATGTTAACAACTACTGTTAGATCCCTCCAATTAATACAGTCTTCTTGTTAAAAGATGAAAACCACCTTTTACTGATGTACATAATCTGAAACTAGAGTCTACCCTTTTTGCTTCTGTTTCACACTGAACAGATATATATTATTCAAGGGTGATACAATTCAAGGCTGAGAAAGGCCAGATTGGGTCCTCTAATGTAGTTTAGTGTATAATGGCCCATATAACATGGACCATCACAGCTGATCTGGGACTGAAACCAAGAACTTATGACAGACTCGCACAGAGCTTTAAAAAATGCATCCACCCTTGAACCAAGGAAGACACATATGCACAGATCTTCATTTCACTTCCATGGTTTACTTTATTGACAAGAACAAAATTTAAACAAAATGCAGAAGTTATAAGAATTAAATCCTCACACAGTGAAAATGAATTTAAGAAATTGTTTGTGAAGCAATTTCTTAATTGCTACTTGAAACTTTGGACTACCTTATCCTTATTCCACACAAAGAAGCAGATTAATGCAGCCAATAGACTCAACCTTGGATACTAAAGTGAAAATGCTAAAGAACATTTCTGAAGGGACTCAGTGGTTTCTTTCCCTTGGAAGAGGTCAGATCTGCAGCATAAAGAAACATGTTCATTGCAGATCACTGTACCTGACCTACTCCTTTCCATATCTTGGTTATAGTAGAAAGTAAAAATCATCATGAACCATGCCTACAATTGTTGAAGTTATTAATTGCAAACGTATTTTAATTTTCCAATATTGCTTCAAATAAAATGTGAATACATTTTGCTTTAATCTGTGTATAAAAAATAGCTTATGAATAATTCATTCAATGATAACTCCTCTAATCAGAGAATTATTTACATACTTTTACTAGTGTTATACTAACTCTGTGAATTATTGCTTCACTAAATTCCATGAAGAAAAATGCCAAAATTTCTCCAAACTCTATTATTAGCAAGTTAAGTTATTCTTCCACCACAATTTCCTACTCAAGGGAAGAAAACAAAATTCACACTGATTACACAGAAATTTCCTACCACTATCCAAATATAGACATTTAAATAAATAAATGCATAACTCTAGAGAAGAATGGGAGGTCTCTTGACAAATGTAAGGATTGAAACTCAGTGGAAGAGAGATGCATCCCAAATCCATTTCTGTCCAAACAAACCCCAAGCTTTTTTACACACATTTTCCAATTGTAGTTTTGAAAATTTACCCCTTGGAGCATACCTGGCAGCAGCTGAAAATAAGTGCTCCAAATCAATTTCCTGTAAACACAACTGTGACTTCCCTGCTTCTGTCCTCCAGGAAAGATCATGAGGCACACACCATGTGAGAAAAACTGAAAGCAAATTGATTATTCATTTTTATTATCATCATCCCCTCCTGGATTAAATGAGAGGCTTCTATTACATAGTAGACTTCTGTTTCACAAAATCCTGGGTTTTCTACTTTGCTTTTTAGATTCATTTTTATCCTTTTTTCCCCTATTGTGCCAGCCTTATTGTCTTCCTTTTCAACTGCAATTATCACTTTTCAATACTAATCCTTTCCCAAGCAGCCTAGATTTTCACCCCTTTGTACTGATCCAGGTTCCTCAACATTTGATCCAGTAACTGGCTTATTTTGCTCCCTAATCCCTCATTTGCCACCTCGGCATACAACCTGGATCTTTCCCTACCTAAACAACTAATTTTCTATGCTCATTACTTTTTTCTTTTATACTTTTCATCTCAGCCTCTCTAGTTCATAGGATTAACAATTCCTTTTCTATCCAATAAACCTTGGTCTTTTCTTATTTTATCTAACCTTATTTCTCCAAAATGTTATAAGCTTTTTTCTTCTCCTATTTAATTTATGTTTAATACTCAGAATTAGCTGAATAATATAAGTTGCTCCTTTGTATGGTATAATAAAGAAAATCAACAATAATCAAAAAGCATACAAAAAAACCAAGAAGTATAAAAGATTTGTTCCAGTGGCATGCATGCACATGTGTAACATTGTTAAACTATATTATCTCCCTAATGAGTTGTGATGATCCTCTGCTGTAGTGGTAAAGCAAAATAGAAAAAACAAAAGGCTTCCTTCATGCTGGGCTGTATAAGCAGAGAGAAGAGAAGAGTGGAGCATCAAGTTAAAATTACCAACAATTTGCAAGGGTTGTGAAATAAAAATGTTTCAGTCAACCACAACATCTGGCCAGATGCTTAAAATCTGTCCAGCATCCCCAGACAGTCTGAGTCCTGCCACTGCCAAGATTTTTAAGTTCCAAAGACAACTTGATGCATTCCTTTAGACGTCACTGATATTTCTCCCTAAATATAGCTTCTGTTTGAATGAAAAGAAAAAAAAAAAAAACTAAAGCCGGAAAGAAGATGTAAAGTGAGAACACAGAACAGTTCAATCAAAGAACCATTTATTTCTTTAATTGTAATAAATATTTTATACATGGATATCTTCTATAGACACAAAAAAGCTTTGGTCACTTTCCTGGCACCAGTGGCTTTAATAAGGCAGGAAAGATTCCCCAGCTTTAGGCAGAGAGGCACGGACTGGTGACGCAGGGACACTCACACGCCAGATCCCACATCTGGGCAGCAGCTCCTAGGGTATCACTTCTGCCCACAGGAGCTGGAGGGCGCAGGGACGTGCAGGAAGCTGCAACTCCCGACGTGACCCTGGCCAGGACAGAGCTGGCACGTCAGCCAGGACAGAGCTGGCACATGAGCCAGGCTCCCACTGCTGGGAGCTGCTGTGAGAGCTGGCTGATCCTCCCCAGGCCTTCACAGACAGCCCCTTTGTGAGGGACAGAGCCAGCACAGCCTCAGCTCCCTCAAGAACACTGTCCGTGCTTCCCTGCACGTTTATATCCCAAACATTTCCAGTTTACACAACATATAAATAGGCATTGCTGTAGAAGCAACCTGGTTCAGATCACATTTGTGACATCTGGCTCAACTAGAAGTTCATACTACTGAACAGGTATTTGTTCAAAGATGAGTCTTTAAAAGTGAACAATCCAATATACCCTGTACTTGGATTCCACACTCTCAGAACATCTTCAGTGATACAAACATCCAGAAAGCAGAACAGACTGCAAGAATTTAAACCTACTTTGCTGTAGTTTCATGCTTTTACGGTTTCATGCCAAAAGCTCTGAATAGTAAAACCAATGGGGTGAAGGAGGTTAATGGGATTGATTTGTCAAACTATGTGAATTTCTATAATGTTGAAATGATAGATTTTTTCCCTCAGAAATGTAAGAATTACCATCAGATGTCTAGAGGGCAAATACCAAGGCATAGAAATATGTGAACCCTTATCAGACTATCTTTAATGTGCAGTATTGTTAGAAATAATGTAATTAAGAACAGCAATAGGGATTTTTTAAAAAATAAATTATGCTAATTACATTATCATTTTAAAATTATAATTAAATATTCCATTATAAGAAATACAAAGGAGATTCAACAATTACATGGCATGTCTCTGTCATGGTGAATATGTTTTAAATTAACATAGCAGCTGATTATAACCAGCTGATTTTATCCAACTACATATGACAGTTTTACTAGGTACTTCCACAGTCATTTAAATCAAACTCAATATACAGTATTATGGAGACACTTCCATCCACTTGCTTAAGCCAGTAATCTTTGTTCAAAGAACTCACATAACTATGTTTAAATGTATGAAAATGGGGAAATCCTTTATTGTGTGCTACTTTTTACTCCGCTTTTTTTCCATAGAGCTCATTTACAGCTCAGCGCCCAATGTCTATAGAACTCCTACCATGCCACTAACAAATGGTAAACTCCTACTCAGGGGTGGCACAAGGGACTTCTTAGAAAGGCTTCATCACCCAAGCTGGATATTGCCCTGTACTACCTAGCCTATCTCATTGTTCAGGGAAACTCCTAAAATCTGCTCCAGAAAATGTTTGTCCAAATATTTTGTGATGTTTCAGAACTACTTGGGACCTAAGTTTAGTGGCTGCAGAATAAACAGGCACTATGCAAAGAGGCCAGTTTAGAACTTTGCATTCCCCTTATTAAATAAAAGGAGCTCAAGCAAGCTGAGAATGGTTGAAAGTTTGTCCTGTTCATTTCCTTCCTCCTCCTCCATCCCTAAATACACTATAACTATGTTACCACATGCCTTTGGAAACATGTTAAGTAGAACAGAAGGAAAATTAGGCTTTTTCTAAATTGGAAAGAAATAAATTAAAATAGTTTATAATAAAAACCCACCCACCTGCATTATAACTTACTAAAACTTTCTGTTACATGGTAGGAGCATTTTCATATACAAAGTAGGAATAAGCATAAGCTTTTATTTGTTGGCCAGTTTCTCAGAAGTTAAACTAACTTTTTGAAAGTCATTTGAATCAATGTATGCAGGAAATCCCTAAAGCCTCAATTAAAACACTGCTTGAATCATAAGTGACCTCAGAAAATAAAGAGAAATTGAAATTTATAATGAAATATCTGTTTACTTTGGATAAGGTAATGTAAAAACTTTTTCCCCCAAATATCATCTTTTCTTCATGCAAATTCTAAATGTTTCTATTTAGTTGTTTTTTTTTTAATAGAGGTTATATTCCACTTAAATACAGATAAATTCTATGTACAAGAGAAAGGAAAACATGAGGATAATTTAATTTATATAGCCTAGTTTAATGAAAAAGCCTCTAAAACCCACCAATTTAGATGCCCAATGATTGCTAAGACACCAGTCATTTTAAGTAGACACGGGTATTGCAACTATATGGTCTCACATAAAGATCAAGTCCTCCTCATACCTGTTATTATTCTCAAGAGAAGAACCACAGTTAGTAACATTACAATCTAATTAAATTGTATGCAAAGATAACATCAGAAACTTATTTCTTCCCCGATAAAGCGCCACACTTGTACCTATGAGAGCAGCAGAAGTTCATCATGGCTCTTAGTTTACAGAACTTGCAGCTACATCTGGCTATGCTGTCCAACATCTGTACCCTCTTACAGTACTCCTTTGAAACAGAGGCTCCCAACTTAAGAGACTGCAAATGGTACTACCTATAATTTCTGTATGGTTAGAGCTGCTGCTTCTCTCACAGTACCTTATTTAATTGGCTGCCAAAAATCCTCTTTCACCTCGTCTTCAGTGACTCAAGCAAACAGTCAAAGCTCTCCTCAAGGCAGACAAATGTCAGTACTGCACTAAGCACTTTCACACTGTAGCAATACTGGCCTGTGCCTTTCAGCAACCAGGGCACCATGCCCTCAGACATCATAACCCATAGCTAGGCTGCCCTCATACCTTCATGTTTTGAATGATGTTTCTTTACCAGGACAGGTATCCTGTAGCATTCACACACATCAGAACCCGGGTTTCCAACCCAGCCATCTCAGCTATTAACAGAAGTTGTCAGATACTCCAATGTTAACGGGAAGTTAAGCATAACGGAGAACAAGTGATTTTACCTGTCTTAATACTATAAAATAGATGCTTTTGTCCTGCCATCTATGGTAAAATCTAGCTCCAGGGGTCACTCACCAAACCTTGAAGAACTTCCAAATCTGCTGTAAAATTGCTCAGACAATACAGAGAAGACCCTAACGAGACCTTATAAGAAGCAGGCCACCAACCAGAAAAAGGGAAATTCAGCTGGTGAAGCTGCCTGGGAAGGTTAAGGCAAAAGGGCTCCCCCTTTTAAGACTCACAGGAAACATCCTCCAAAACTGTCTTTTCCATACAACTTTTGCTGTCCTTCCTTATTTTCTCATGTAAGTGACACACGTTAAGAAAAAGTGAGAGAAATTTCCCTTTTCCCAAGTTCACCACTGTTTTTATCTATACACATGGAAATTACATGAGATAAACAGAAACAAATCTTTACAGGGAAGGTATTTAACAACTCTGTTGTCAGGCCCTACCAGGTCACTTTGTTCTGTCACTTTATCATTTGTTACCAACACACTCCTGTCCCCAGATGATAGGAACATCTGCTAGTCAACAAATGAAAGTTAATTATAATGATGATGCCAAGAATGACCTTTTCACAGCTGTTCTCTTACTCCCCATCATCCCCAAGATGTTTGGAAGTCAAATATGAAGTGGCATTACAGTAACTCAATGAGCTAAAAACTGAAGAGATTATGTGTTCGGGATTTTAACTTTTCCTTAAGTAAAACTAAATATCCAGGCCTTACAAATACAAATAAATAAGGGAAAGTCTCACTAAACATTCTTGTGTAGGAAATAAGAAGTTCCATGCACTGCAGTCTTTACAGAGTTGCCCAGCAATTTTTGCTGCAGCATTTAGTGAAAGTCAGTGTTGAACCCATCATATTAAATTACAGCACTGGAGCAGAGGGAATGAGGAATTAGGACAGAAGGATAGGAAGGGTGGTATCTTCACCTGGCAGAGATCTTCTCACCTCTTGCAAATTATGATATCTGCACATAACACAGTCTTGCACCTTTCACCCTCTCTGCTCTCTCCAGGAACATACTAGTCACAGCAAGAAAATGCAAGGCCCAGGAGGACAGCTACACTCTGCTGACTCCTGTACTCCCTCCCTTCCTGCCGCTTCAGGTAATGATAGGTAGGAACAGTTCAAGAGCTTGTTGACAAACTATATCAGGAGGGGTCGGTGCAAGTACGTGCAAGCATTCCACCAGCGTAACCCTCAAGCCTCATCGCCTCGTTTTCACAGACTCAACTAGGTTGGAAAAGACCTTTGAGATCAAAAAAAACAACACAAGCAGCTACACATTTGAAAGAGGTAACCAGCCAGCAGTCACACTGCTTTCAGGCCTGCCTTGCTCAACAAGGAAGTGTGACAGTACCAGTTGTTGGGTTCATGTTCGGACTCTGGTGTTTATCATTTCTTATCAGTAAAACAGTCTCACTACTGTCAGTTTGGCACTTTTTCATTAGAAGGCACAAAATGGCTAACAATCTTCTGTTACAAGGTCTTTTAAGACTAAACTATCCAATTAAGAACTGACACCTAGATTATTTTCCCTTTTAACCCAATAACTGATCCCAAAGAGCTGCAATGCGGACTTTTCTGCCCAATCACAAAATGCCACCCAAACCCATGAAGAAGAAGGAAGAAGAAACCCAGGACGACACCCTGTGCCCTCCATCTTTCTTCCATCCACAACATACTAAAAATCCCAAACCCTAAATTTCTCACCAAGTGACACCTCTACACCACTCTATATAATCCATTTCACGTTTTTGTGGATTCTAGTCTACCTTGAAATCTAGGAAACTTTCTCCATGAGAATCAAAGTCAGTGCTCCCCTGGGGGTCAGGGCACCTCAGAGCAGACAGAAATATTCGAGGTGCTCTGGGTTTCCACAGGAAGATAATATGGGGTTTTGTATCCACTGTGTGAAGTGCCATCCTCTAGGCAATGAATGCTTTCATTCGGTCCTGCTTTGTCACACACAAGCACAGTTTGCATTTTCAGACAGTAAGTGCTACCTACAGCCATCTCTTAACTACACTTCTGTTACCCCCAGATAGAGTGGTTAGAGGTTTTTCAACTGTTAGAACTGACAATTCCCAATGTAGACTTAAGCCACTGGAATAAGGCAGAGAGAAAAATACAGTTTATGCTAGCAATTTCTCCTGTTTAACAACCTGAATGAGGCTTTTTCATAACAGAACACACAGTCATGCTGCAAATAAGGCAGGTATATGCTGTATCACCACACTTGCATTAAAAAACCCAATTGAACAAGACACCAGCAAAACCAGATTTTCTGTAGGCAGAAGAGGGAAGGAGAGTGACAAACGTTATTGCCCTCTTAAGAAAACTGGAGCACAGAAATGCTTAATATGTCTCAGTTAAATCTGAAAAGGAAAATGCAATAGCTTTGCTTCCCATGGACTGCATATTTCATCCACTTTGTATTTCCCAGGAAAGTCAGTTGGACTCTTTCCACAGACTTCACAGAGAGCTGGATCAAAGCTGTTCTACCAAAACAATAGCTTTCCCATTTGTCCCAGCTCACTAGAACATTTAGGCATGCGAATGCCCAAGGGAAAGAAAAGGACTATTTGACTGAGAGATGAGTGCTTTCCCCCACATAAATACAATTTCTGAAGACTAAGGCAGCCATGCTCCAGCCATTATTGGTACATTTACCGCATCTTTCCTTAAGTGAAAAATCCTCCTGCTTCACTCCTAAAAAGGTGCTAAAAGGCTATGGAGCACCTTAATCAAGTTTCCAGAACGTTGCATTGCAGTTGGCAAGCAAAGGAAATAAGACAGTGTGATAGCCAGTGACAGAAGATGAAGTATTACATTGCTTTGCTTATTATATTATCATAGCTATTCCTCTGAAGATTGCAAGAACATTGGGGAATTAGTTTCACATCCCTCCTTATCTCATACTCCCTCTCATAAAGAAATGGTCAAATTCCTGGATTATAAAAGGGCAACCTAAATAACTTCCACATGTTTCAGGGCAGCTTACTGAAATACAAGTCTATATAGCATAAAAGAACAGGAAAAGAGCATAAAGAAAGGATAAAGTAGTGGATTTTATTCTGTCTCTTTTCCATACTTTTGAAATATATATGTGGGACAGAAAGTCATCTCAGTTCACATGCCAACAAAAGCCCTGATGGGGCTGTCACTGTCAGCATCAACTAGAACTGCCTTCAGCCACCACATGCTGTGTGAGAGCCAACCAAATCCCCCTTAGCCCTGTGTATAAGGGTGAGATACCTCCCCACACCACTTGCATTTAGTACATTTCACGTGAGCCTGAAAAATTGACCCAGATACTTGCATTTCCATTCTATCTCTTAATAAAATTAAAAACTAAAACTATGAATATTTAAGCCTTGCCTCATCTTTATACAGTTGAATAAGTTCTTAGACTGTGGGGATTTTTTCATCAGGTGACTATTATCATATTTTTAAGCAATAGATTACATACAGATAGCATGGTTCCTCTTCACAGCTGAATTTGATCCCTGTTGTGATATTTTAATAACAAGGTAAAACCAGCATGCACATAATAGCAGGCTGATCAGAGTTTAAAAATAAATCTTCTCTTCAAAAGTAATAGCAGCAGCACATTCTCTTCTCTGCTGCTGCTTTCGGAAATGACTTTATTTGGGTACCAACCGTCAGATTCATGGAAACATTCTGAAGAGTGAGAATGCTGAAATACTTTCTATAACAGTGATCACAGCTGCCATGCGGATGACAGCAAATGACTTTTCAAGAGAAGACAGAAAAAAAACACTTAAAAAAATATTTGTCATATATTACCTGTACATCTCAATCCTCCTAAGTAAGGTAAAATATAATCAATAAGCAGTTTTATATTTACATTTTCTCCTTTTCTCCACAGTACAAATAAAATGCTAAAGTAGGCTCTGACACTGAACTATAGCTATAAAAATCAAAGTGTCATCTATGTACAATGACATATATGTCATTAACATAAAATATATTAAATATATTAAATATATTAAATATATTAAATATATTAAATATATTAAATATATTAAATATATTAAATATATTAAATATATTAAATATATTAAATATATTAAATATATTAACATAAAATATATGTTAATCATATATTTTATGATGCTAAGAAACAGTAAGAAAGCTCAATACTTTTCTAAAACTGCTCAAAATTATTACTAAGAAAAATCCTAAGTTTCAGAAATATTATATTAGAAGAGTGCCACTGCCATTAAAAAATGCAATTATATTTTAAGAAATTAATCTTTTAAAAGTATAAGAAAGCAATTCCAATTTTAAGATACATTCTGTCAGAAAACACACTGGAACAAGCTGATAAAATTATTTCTGGACATATGGCTGGTTTTATTTAGAGAATTCAGGGAGAGATTTTTATCACTTCTTCACAGATATTTACACACTCCTCCTCCTCCTCTCCTTTTCCCAGATCAGAGGGATCACTGAAGGAGTTCTTGTTAGAGCTCCCCAGGAAGTCAGAGGAAGTCTTTGATGTCTCCTTCAAATTAAAGTCATTCCTTCTTTTAACATAATTCCCCACTAATCTCATTCTGGCTTCTTATACATATGAGGTGGCAACAGACTTTGCCCAGCATCCACTAAAGCCTAGCCAAACTAACAATAAGAACACTTTAATACCTATTACATATTAAGCACACCTATTAGCCACTAGTTTGATGCCTTCCATTTATAAACACTTTCAGAGCTGTCTATATTCTGATTCACAGATTTCACTTGCACAGCAAAGCTCACACTCAAGCAGCACAAAAGAAACACCATCTGAGCTTGGTGTCATGAGGGATGAGCTATAACATGATGTAATATCCCCATGATGCACAGCAATATCCCGTCTCTGCTTGTATGCCTAGTGTATGGCACCACCTCAAAGAGGAAAGAAATGAACTAAGGAATCACATCCACAAAACCTTGAAAAAACCATCATTTTCACATACTCAGATTTGGAAATATAGGCACAAGGAAAAAAGGGCTATGTCTTGGTAAAAAGCACATTTCCCTCTAACAGCTCTTACATGACAAAAAAAAAATCATCATTTGCTAGGAAAAGCAGCTAGAACTGACTCCTCAGCCAAAAACAAAGCAGTTATATAAATGTCCTAGAAGCATGAAAATTGTGCTTCAGCAATATGAAAGTGTAGAGGCTCTGATAGTAACAGGAGAACTCAAACACAGAGCTCTCTCTCCAGAATGACTAACTTACCCCTATGCTTCAGTTTGGAAACAGAAACCTTTCCCTTACCACAAACACATATAGAAGTGAGATGTCAAATGACAATGACCAGCAAGAAAAACCTAAGGATTGGCACAGTCTTATTAAAAGTTTCCTTATGAAAAGAAGGGAAAGCAGCTGTGTGTGATTTTAAAGTACCCTTCCACAGGGTCTCACCAGGTTGTCTGGACTCCAGGCCTGGCCTCATCTGCAATTAGTTGAGAGCACTTGTTAAGAGTGCAGACATCACTTTTGTTACTGTGATCCTGTCCATCTTTCACAAAATTCTCTTAAGACTTCCTATCCCAGCTATGTGTAAATGAATTCATACTTGAATAATTCAGAGAAAAACTAAAATAATGCTCAACAAACATGAAAATCTCCACCCGAATTTGTAGGTGATTCAAAACCAAACAATTTCATCTTTACAATGGAGTTTCACTTACAATTCCTTCAGTTCTTTTTTCCCTGCATTTATTCATTGTTTTATGTTTAAACACATAAAATTAATTACAATTCCCCCCTTCCCCTACCACAAAAGATTTTCAGTTTGGAGATTTGGGTTGGGTTTTGCTGGGTTTTTTTTTTTTGGCTACTACTTGCTAACTTTTTTCTCTTCCTTTAAAATGACACCATTAAAAAAGAAACCAGTTTTTTATAGACAAAAAAGGCAAAGCTTTACATTTTATATCAGATGCATCTAGTTTGAATAAGCACATTCCTTTATAGAACACCAACCAGAATGAATAATTACTCCCCTCTCATTCGACAAAACTAAAATGGTTGGCTGGCTTATATATATGAAATTTTTTAGTGGAGGAACATAAATCTCCCACATTGCCTTTACATGCAAGTGACAAATCTTTGCCTTTTTACTTCACTGTGTCAGGGAGCTCTGGATTCTATTTATACACAGGAATAAAACTGTTCTTCATTTCCTACCCTAAGGCCTCGTCTTGACAGATCTCCATTATAGCTTTTCATCTGAAAAACTGCATGCCTTTTATCATTTATCCTTGCCCATGTTCCCAAGTATCAGTCTTTCTAAAACAGCATGTATTTTCATTCAGCTGTATTCCATTAGCCCCTCCAAACCTCTCTGTATGTTGTCCACTATGCTGAGACAGCATTCACAGCAAAGCTAATTGAGACAACAGAGAGCTACACGTCTGTTCCAGTCTGGTGGTTCTGATGTGGATGCTTTCCTCAGCCAAGGAAATAGGATAAGAAATAAATAGGAATGCAGAACAGAGGGCAAGGAGAAGTGGGGGAAAGCATGCTCCAGGCCAAGTCTAGGATTATAAAAGTACTCAGATGGGAAAGGACCTCTGGAGGCCATCTGGTCTGACCCCGTGCACAAAACAAAGTGAAATTCAAAGCCAGGCCACACTGCTCAGGTGTGAATTCAAAGTCAGGCCACACTGCTCAGGTCCTGCCAGGTTGTTTTCCACAGGCCTCCAAGGGCACCCCAGCCTCCCCTGGCCACCCCCTTCTCCACGCTCAGAGACACTGGCACCCTCCAGTTCCAAGGAACTGAACAGTATCTGAAGACACCTGAGGAGTTTTCTGATATCATGGCACTCTACATGTTACACTTATGTGATTAACAGCTGTGGAAATTACAGGTAGCAACTACAATATCTAGAGGATTGCTTAACATTCAAGTGATGCAGAAGAGGATTTCTAGACACTCAGAAGCAATCCTCCATGACCTTTGATTAAAACACTGAAATGTAACAATATTCTGCACTATTCTTATGCTGTAGATATTCCTTGGAGACTGTCAACAATTTAAAAGCAACAATCAGCCCACCCCATCTTTTCTAGTATGAAAATATCTCAATTTCTAAATCAAGGGTGAGTAAAATCAGACAGAGAGCTGAAAGGACATGACTGATGCAGTCTTAGACAGGAGCTGTAGGAGTTTCCACACATCTGTAGCATTCACTACTCTATCCCATAGTGCTAAACAAAGAAGCAAGAAATTCACCAAAAGGTTCAGCATTGATCTATCTGTGTTCATGGTAAGACCTACAGATTCTGCAGTGGCTTTAATGGAGCAACCACCCCCAGAGAGAACATTTTCAAAGGCTCCCTTAAAATTTCTGATTAGTAGCATCATTGCTAATAAAACTGCACAGACTTGCCATCACCATGACCTGCAAATATCTAGATTGATAGAACTGACTGTCATCTCAT
This sequence comes from Melospiza melodia melodia, assembly GCF_035770615.1. Lineage (NCBI taxonomy): Eukaryota > Metazoa > Chordata > Aves > Passeriformes > Passerellidae > Melospiza > Melospiza melodia. The sequence continues at coordinate 66,495,720 of NC_086197.1, forward strand.
ATAATAATAGTTGGGTCTTCAATTTCCCCAGTGTTTATTCATACAAAGAAAATTTATTCCCGTGACCTTTGTTTCCTAAAATTAAGCAGAATAAATGGAGAAATTATTCTATAATTGAAACCCACAGGATGAGTATTGGCGGTTCAGCTCCAGAGATTTTTACTTTTAATCCACACCTCATAAAACCTGTAAGAAAAATTACAATTAAATACACCAGGCTATAATAATAATAAGGTGCTGCTTAAAAAGGCCAGTAATTTTATTCTGTTCTGTCAGTGCCAGAAACAGAATGCACAAGAGAATAATCTTATAATAATAAATTCATAACTAGTGTTCATGTTTTTCAACTCCTTTTGAATGAAAATTTTGGTGAAAAAAAAGACTGAGTTACTAATTCTTATTTGAACATCAGCAGGCAAAAAGGACGAGTGAGACATGTAAAGCATATATAATGCAACTTCCACTACTGTATGAGAAATTAATCTGACAGACTTCTGAGGAAAACATTTTTTAAAAAATTATGTTTGCAGAGTATTTTTTCGATTTTCTTTCCCTTGTGTAGACAAGAAAACAGGAGTCTGCAGGTAAATATCAACCCTCTATAGTCTCTCACCACCACCACCTCAAGTGTAATTAACTGTTGCATTTTTTCAATCAGCTTATCTCCCACTACACACATCATCAAGCACCTTTTATTTTTTTTACTGTTTAGCCAAACCTCAGTTATAAAAGAAGAAAATCAGAAAATCCATTCTAGGGCAAGATTAAGAAAATGTTGCTTCCTGATCTGAATTTTAAGTATGTTTCTAGATAAAAAACTGATGCAGCAATAAATATAATTTGGATCAACTGTTCATTAATAATGTATAGTACCCACAGATAATTATGTCACCACCATTTGCAATGTTTTGGAATCATTTGAACTTTGAGACTCAGGTCTGAAAAATAAGGAATGTTTGCCCTCTGGGTTTCTGACTGAGTCATGACCTTTCAGATGGCCTAGACTACACCTTTTCTTACACTCAGCATCCCAAAGACAACAAGAAGGGCTTGGAGCCTCCCATGCTGGCTTTTATTAGAATAAAAGGTAGGGCCTTTCAAAGCAGAGGGAACTCCTCTCTGGTGTGTAAAACAGAGTAACAGTAAGGGAGACTCAAATCCCTCTCCTCCTCTGCTCAGCCTGCTTTTTCCAAAAGGAGCCTTTTGTTCATGCTTACACTTTCTCTGAGGTTTCTTGCTCCCCTCAACCTCCCCCACCAGGCTCTCTTAAAACCCAAAAGGCCCACAGAAAGTGACCCCAGCTGCTTCCCATGTGTTTCCTCCTTGCTGTTCCCAGGAATTACCATCCTCCTGCACATTTATTTCTCCCCTTGGGAACAAGCCATCATCCTCTTTCCAGAGTCTTCATCAAAATTGGCACACAGCCTGCAGGATAGCACAAACGGGCAGCTGCCTTCTTCCCTGCAGCCCCACCACAGGCAAGAGAGCAAACAAAGGAATTAAACAGCAATATAGCCCACAACATTTTCATTGAGACTTACTGCTGTAGCAGTGAAGGATCTAACCAAAGACTGCATGACTTTAGAGATAGTATGAAGTTCTGACACTGACTGCCAGTTTTTACAAGCCCATCCTCATTCCTACCACTCTGCAGTTCCACCCCCACTTCCATGCGTCAGCATCTCAGGCAGCTTCCAAAGCCTGAGTGAAGCAGGGATTGAGGCCAATCATTTAAGTAATTAATGAACCACCAAATTTCAAGGTATATTTAACATGACTACTCCAATACTTGCTTCTGCTGGATTCTCTTAATTTTTGCTTTTTTCCCCTTCTCCTTTTTTTCAAAGGGTTTCTTGCCTTATCTTTGCATAGCAAGGCACATCTGGGTCAGGTACTTGGCCAATGCACAGGGTGGACCTTTGTACTGATTTATCCCTTGTAAAAGGAAGACTGTTGTATTATAAAGATCTCTAAAAAAAGCCACAAGAATCTCAGTAGTCTATAATCTTGCCCACAATCTGCAAAGCTTCCTGTCTAAAATTTAAATTTGCAGGAAATAAGGACATGGATAGTAGCCAATTGATGTATACAGTTATGTGCTAAAATGTGGATTCCATTTCCAGATCTGATACCAGTTTCCTCCATGATATTCCACAAGCCTCCATTTTTTATCTTCAGGTCTGTACATTTAAGATATTGGTATTCCCCTGCATCCTGCAGAGATTCTAGATAAGCTTTCTGAAGGATTATGCTACAGCACAGACAGGAAAAATATAAACTAAAACCCATGAAAAAAACCTCCTAAACAAGGGATTCTGTACACAAAGAGTAGGTTTCTCAATGCTACTGGTATGATACAAAAGCTGTAGAAGAGGTCTACATGGAAAAAAAAAAAAAAAAACAACAAAAGCCAGTATTCAAATCATAGTATCTGAAGTGGTCAGAAAACAGCTGACAACTTCTTCATTTCCAGACCTCAAGTTTCCACTCTTCAGACACAATATTGAACATGGTACGCTCTGGACAAAAGCAAACTCTTAAAGAAATCTATTATGCAGCAGTAAACTTTACATATGAAGATTGATAATGAATTGATTTTAAAATATTGTCTGCAAATTTTAACAGAAGCACCTACACAAGTTAGGAAATTCAAAGTCACTTTCAAGTGCAAAGTTTCCTTAAAGTGCAACTATAAATCAAAATTAGAGACACACAAATTCACAATCCCAAATCTCTACAAAAGTTTCTTGTTAATAAAACAGAAAAATACTTTCATGTAAATGACAGCCAAGCTTTATAAATGCTCTGTTTTCTATGAGATGAAGAATATTACCATTTCCCCCTGCTTTTAGAACAGCTAGAAGCAGAAAGACTAATAATACATAATGGCAGAATCCCACATTTAACTGGTGCTAAATATTCACTGTTTTCCTGAAGCTTTGAAATCTAAATTAGTTCTTTAGAAAATTACTTTCTCCATCTGCAGAGCATAAAACTAATCTTACTCAACAATTAGCTTTAAATCTTACAATATGAAACTAAATTCAAAAAGAAATTAAATAGGAAAGGGTAAAACTAGTAAATTAATCTTTAAACTTATAATAGCAATAAAAAGTATCAGTGTAAAAGTCCAGTGGATGTACTTCACATTTTTCTTCAAGTTTAATTTTAAATAACTTCATAGCATTTAACTATTTTTTCCTTCAACACCAGGACTATTAATCTTGCCAATGATTTTGGCACTGTTATCACTATCAGTTCATTTGAAGTCAGACTTGCACCTGGCTTCTGATTGCTGGCACCCATTTACAAATTTAAATCAATTAAACCTATTAGTACGTTCTCTGCAATGCACTTTAATTTTTATAGTTATGCATTATTAATGTAATCATCTCAGCAAGTCATATATCATATAAAGAGAAAAAAATTGAAGGATTCAAGATACAGGCATTTAAGTAGATCAGAAGTTACTGTGCTGTACATTATTTTAATATTAAAACAAATAATTTGGCAAATATTCACTGTAACTTTTATATAATTGACTCACTCTAGAAGAAATATGAGCATAGCTGACAGAAAATTAGCAAACAAATCAACTGGAACGGGGGCAACCTATGTAAATAAATTGTTCTAGGTGAATAGACGATCAGATTTTGTTACTGTATTTCTGTATGAAACAAAAGTAGTTGTTCCCCAAAACCAAGCATGAACAGTGCATATACAGAGGCTCAAGTTGTAATATCCTGTCTGTGTTCGACAGCTGATAAGTGCATTGTCCAGAGAAACGTGAGGTTGATTGCTGCTGCAATCCTCTTAATGGACTCATCCCCTTAACAAAAACAAGAGTAGCTTTTAATCCAAAATAAAATTTTCAAAATTAGACAAGTACTGAGTGTCATGCAAACAATAGCGACGGAATCCCAAAAACAGTATTTGAAAGTGTGCTCAGTGCTAAAGATTTTGTCCAATAGTTTGTGTTTTGAAAAAATGCTCATTGCAATAATTTGCTGGCAAGGACAAAACCTCCTATCTCTCTAAAACATGCTTCTGTTAAAATCAGCCAACTGAAACAAGATTTCTTTCTTTTTTCCTCCTTATTTACTGACAGGTGCATCTTCCAACAACTAGGGACCCTCAGTTCTTCCCATCATACTGATGAGATGTTATTTTAGCTATACCCCTTATATAGCATCACTATAACCTGTCTTCAACTAATGATCACCTGTAAGTAATCCCATCTTTAATCAAGGTCAAAATTTTATATCCAATAGGGTAAGCAGGTCTGGAGAAAATTCAACTAAAGCATGCAGTATTTTAATGATCCAGACATCAAATCATTCTTAAGATAGGTTTTCACTATTAGAATTAATTAGCTTTAGAGATTTATGTGTCATTGCTGGTTAAATTTTGTGTTAATGGGCTTCAGTTCAACAAGCAAGACCTCTTTGGAAATGCCAGTTCATGAAATACAGCTGTTTATCATACCTCTTGAGCAATAAGGGCACAGCATCTGATAGCTGCAGCACAGAAAGCAAATGCTATTTCATGCTTCACAGCATCAACTAATCACACAGAGGCTGTGACAGATCTGCTTGTGGGCTGCATCACCTCCCAGGACTGGTGTGTTCTGGGAGCTGCCTCAGCTGAAGCCTGTGCATAAGAGCTCTGTAAATGGGACTGCTGAGGACCCAGGACAGCAATCCTGATGGCTCCCATCCACTGGTGTAAGCCAGTTTACAATCCTTGCTCTGCAGCAAGGCTGAAGAGCTACAATTTGGCACATCTGGGCTAACAGGAAGAAATCTACCACCCTAGTGAGGCTGAGGACCCTCATCTCCCTTTAGAGGCACTGGGAAATGAGCATGATCAACACCAGGCAATATAATGCTTACAGAGCACACACTGTTTCTGTCAGCTTGAAAGGCAGGCTGAGGCACGTAAGACACTGTCCTGTATGACCTCTAGCTCCTGTAATTCATCACTGCCAAGGAACAGGAAAAATGGAGCTCTTAGAAAACACATTATTCATTACACATTATTCATTATTTTTCAAAGTCAGACTTACCACACCTTACCCCATGCTGCCAAGCCTACATTTTTATCTTAATCCTAGGACCTGTGATGGGTTTTAGAAAATCTCATAGACAAACTACAGATATGGCAGTAAGAGGTCCTATATCATCTTGTAGCCTATAAGGACAGGTTTGTCAATATGTCCTAATTAACAGATGTCACACACAACTATTGAAGAAAAGTTCATCAAAATTCACAGTGAGAATTGTTTTAGAGGCAAAATCCAATAGCAGATGTTCACAGCATAAAAATCACTGTAGCTATAAGGCAAACCAATGTGCCCTGCCAGCTTCAAGCAGCAACTTTGAGACCTCTGACATTTGAATCAGTGTATCAGTATCTACTCTAGACGTGGTATGTCTAACACGTTTTGAAAATATTTTTGCTTGTGATCTGCTTACCACTTGGGGGCAACTAATTGCACAAGTATTAGTTTCTAAAAGTTCATAATAAAAATCAGAGATTTCAGTTCAACAGCTTAACCTTGAGTCTCATATGATTCTCAGATCATTTCAAGAGATAATGCTAAACGAACAGAGGTTTAGAGCACACAAATAGACAGACTAAAATATAATCATAAAAAAAGGAAAAAAATTATGTCTCCAACATTCACTGAGTTTCAAGGTCATAATTCCATCATTGAGAAGACACGTACATAGCAAGTACAACCCAAGGTCAAAACTGTGCAAAATGTTATATGTATGTGAAATATCTGAAAGCCTACCTCACTCTCAGTAGCTCACATGGCTAGAAAAAAACACTGCTGAAACTAATCAGAGATCCAGTATTGTCTCAGCAGAAAAGAACAGGATTTTTTTTGTTCTTTTCTGCAATATATATTCGACCTCTCTCCTCCTTCTAAATGTTTTTCCTTTGTTTTGATTTATTCAATAACATATTATCAAAGAAGGCCAGAAAGGTTAGATGCTATTTCAATACAGGAGGTGGAAAAAAAGAGCCTAATATTATCCCCCTTCACCCCTCCAATCCTCAATATATATCTGATTTACTGTTTGAATCAGAACGTGCAGAGGAATATTATGAGCCAGTCTTGTTGCTCAGTGCAACTTTATGTGCACACACAAAGCACCTTCTGCTTTGGAAGGATAGAAAAAAACAGTAAGAAGGGTCATAATTAGCACCAACAGAATTGAAAATTTTTTCATCTCTTAGATGCACATGGAAGCATATTTGAACATTGTAACCATAGGGAAGAAATGAAAAATTAAAAAGTTCACAGAGAGAGGATAGGGGATATTGGATCTAGAGAGAAGAGGTGAACATCTTGGCAAGGAGAGAGACAGCAGGAAGGAGGAGGATGAACATTTTACAAGGTATGAGAAAAATAAAGAAGCAATTAAGAAGGATTTTAAAAGAAAAGAAGGATTAAAAACCACTGGATACTGTGAAAGGACAATGCAATGCAGAAATAATGCAGAAGTGGAGGGAAAACTATAAGTAATGTGAGAACACCAAGCATTGAAAGACAGATGAAAGGATGAGGCAAGAAAACAATATATGATGACATAAGCAGAAACTACCACAAAAATTCACAACTAGCCCATGTCAACCAGGAAGAGAGATTAGAATTCAAAGTGTAGAATGGCAAGAGCAAATATTCTTTCAGGTATATGAGGTGTCAAAGCCAAACTAGGGTACCTCAAATGTGATTCAAAGGGTTATTATAATCTACAAATTTTCAGGTACAGTACAATTTAACAAAGTACTAGCACCCACACTACTGATTACTGCTTAGGATAAAACTTTGCAAAGCAACTACATTCTTGCAGCATTCTTGATGTGTCTACTAATCCAGATGTCAGTCTTGCTATAGCTACTTACCTATGATGTCAGACAACACTGGGAATGTTTCAAAGACATGTGAGCAAGGACAGGATTCTGGTCATATTTTGGCTGTCCACGGATATCCTTTATCCTTCACAGGCTGCTTTAAGTTTCTACCAAGAAAAGTCTTTATTTCCAGGGCTAGGCTCTGTTTTACATTGCTTTACTTCAGCATGAAACATACTAGAGTCACTAGTAAAATTCCACTCCTCATTACATTACAGTGTAATGCAACAAACTTCTATATATGTATATATATACAAATATCAAAGCTAGTACACTTTATTATAAACACCTACTGATATAATAGGAAAGAATTTTCATAAGAAAAAAAAACATCATCTATAACAATTTTTGTAGAAAACAAAGACTTCTGATTTATGATTAAATGGCCCTAAAGGACAAACATTGTCAAGTTCAAAGAAGGAAACTCCTCCTTTTCTACACCACTGGTCCCTGACTATTCTCTAATCCCATCAGCAATTTACCAATCAGTGAATCTGTCAGAAGGTATTTCCCAGGTGAACTGTTACTGTCTGTGTTTTCTGGGCACAACACACATTTTCTATTTTTATTATTTCTTTAGATTTATAGAAGATGTCAGGCATTCTGGAGGGGCCTTTTCTGTGGTGTAGAATTCTGTGCTACAGATAGAATCACAATCTAATCAATGTCATTGCAACAAACAGAAAATTGCTCCATGCTCACTAAACAGCCCTATAATGGTCTACAGACTAAATAAAGCACCAGGGGACTATAAACACTCCCATATCCTTTCCAGTGATTTCACAAAAATACCTCAATAACTGCCTGCTCCAGTTCACCACAACAAAAAGTAATGTTGTCTTTGCCAATGCTATCAAAAACAGCCTAGATATTCTCCCTCTTAACTAATCTAGAAAAATTCAAAGCTCTCAAATTGCAAAAAACAGGGATTTTACTGAAACATGCAGGTTGCCATAACAGCTCCCAATCCACTGCTTTAGGCAGGCTTTGCTGAAGGCCAGTGGGAAATTGCTGCTCTTACCTAACAAATCAGATCAGTGTGATTGCAAGGTGGCAGACACACATGAAGGCACAGAGCAAGGTCAACCTGAAAAAAATGACAGCAGCTTTCAATATTCCACTCTAGGCAGATGAAAGATGCACAGTCCTTTTTATGATGGTTACCCAAAAAAAACTGCTAAGCCAAACACTAAAATGAAAATGAGGATTCTAGTAGCAGTTTTGTTGCAGGTTTCCCTACAGTACATCCAGGTTGTCTAAATTTCATACTCATTCAGAATAGTGGCCTATCCTCTTTGGAAATTGGTAATATCACCTCCACATTTGCATAGCTCTATCAGTTTCATGTCTGGGCTGTCACAGGTATGTGCTATGAACTGATTTGTGGATAGCTTTCCTCACTGCACTGACATACAGGGATGTGAATTCATATTTTATTATGACTTTAAGCCATCTACATACCTCCTATTTTATATACACATTGAGAAAGTGCTGTACAGGGCTTTTTTGGTTTTAAGTCACTTGGATATTCACTTATAGCAGCTGTGATATTCAGCTATTTTGTCTTCTGTGTGTTATACCTCATTAACATAGAATGCAGACGCCCTAGTGAATAATTAGCTAGGGTAGGATACTTGACTCCCATAGACACATTCTTAATTTGACATTTAAATTAATATCAGATTACTGTGGCTTCATTCAAAAGTCACCAAAAAAAGAAAAAAAACAAATCCAGCAATGGTAACCGACACAAGAATATATTCACTGGAAATAAAAAAAAAAAAAATGTGTCTTCTAGACATGCTATACTAAAGTGCCAAGTTATTTATGGAATTAATTCTACTGTGCTGCTCAAGAAGAAACAGAACAAGGCTGTGTCCAAAAATAAATCAAGAGGAGGGAAGCCTGTTACAAGGCAGCAAACAACTGTTATTTAAATATTTTTAAATGTGGATGGCATTAGGTGATCCACTTTGCATGAAGAGCAGCTCTGAAGAAGGTATCCCAGGCTGACTCAAGAAGCATTAAGGTGATTATGTCACTTGAATGAAGCATCCTTTAGCAAATTCACTTATATACTGATAATGAATCACTTCCTACCTTAGGAGCCCAGCTACAAGGTTTGTAACTTTTCTCAAACTATTGTAATCTGCTTATCGTGGTCAAAAAGGCCAACAGTCTTTATCAGATATCTATTTCCAGCAATAAGTTAAAGGATATTTCAGATCTTATGCAGCATCCATGACATCAATAGAGCTTTTTCTGATTTTTGTTCAGGAATCAAAAATCCAGATAAAAAAGGCAAAGTTCAAATTGGTCACATGGCTGGGTGTTTAACCGGTGCTTCTCTCCAGAATTATATTTCTACAGGTGAAGTCTAAAAAGTAGATTATATAAACTCCAGTTCATTACCATAAGACAATAATTTCCATGTTTGATAAAACCTATAATCTTTGTGAAGGATATGCCATACTAGACGAAGTATCTGACTTCTTAGCCCACCAAAAAATTGAGTTATAAAGGTGTGAAGAACACTGGCTCAGCCTGCAAGTTTAAGTTGCCCATTTTCTTGTGATTGTTCCCAGAACTTTGAATTGACAGGATGGAAAATCCAACTTTAATGTCTGGACTCAAACCACAATGACTACATGACATAAATAACTGATCTTATCTAAGCTCAAACAATTCTGACAGTTCAGCTTGTGCAGTTGCATTACAACAGATAAGGTATCACTCTATCAATAATGCTGTCACTTTATCAGATATTTTATCTGGCACAAAAAGCACTAAGCTAGAATAAAATTCAGTCATCCTTTCTGACTAATGTAAAAGGAATGCATCTGCTTGAATAAAGCTGCCACTGAAGGGCTTGAGATACAAGGAAACAGGAATGTTAACTTGTCTTGCAAACTTCCTGATTTTCTTCCCATCATATGTCCTCTCCTACAGCAATTTATTTGGTCTTGCTTGCCAAGCTCAGCAAGAAAACAGTCATTCACTGTACAGGGTTGATTGTTGACTGGGGAAAGCTCAAAAATAGATGAAGTCTGAAAAAGCAGAGGCTCTCTGGCTACAAGACATGAAGAACTTCCCTCTTGGACAGAGGGACTGTGTTTTTGTACAAAAACTGTTAACTGTTTCATCAAATGGCACTGCCAGTCTTGTATTTGCTCAGCTCAAGCGCTGTTTTGGTGCCCCAAGATCCCAAAGGCACAGCCTGCCATGGGGTCACGCTCTGTCTTAGCTAAAAGGCCTTTGTCCCCTTTGCAGAAGTGTTGGCCACAGGCTTCATAGCTCCTCACAGATTTCAAAAGTAGTCTTGAAATGCTTATGAAGGCTGGTGCTATCTGAAAGCTCAGGTAAGGCAGAAAACAGGAGGGGGAGCTCTCACTGCACCACATAGGAGGAGAAACTGGTCTGGAATTGATCTTCTACCAAACAGGGAGAGTTCGGGCAACACCATTTGTGCCTCTCAGTGCAATGCTTTGGCAGCCTCGTGCTGGTGGGAAGGGTGCATCACTCTTCCAGCTAGATCCTTCTCTTTAAAGCATTTCCCATTTTCTCAACTAACAGTTTTAAATTTATTCGTTTTAATCTAATATTTTAATTTATTTTCTTTACCAGGAGCAAGAAAACAATCATTTTCTGCCACGTGAAAGGCTGCATGTCTCCTACCCTGTGCTTTTGTCTGACTGCTGAGCTAGGAGACCTTCACATATTTTTAATCTAAAATCCTCCCCACCTTTGGTTCCCTCAGCAACTCAGCTATGCTGCATGCATGTGTTAACACATCAGCACTTGGTGTCACTGAGAAGCACACAGCACTACTAAGAGTACAAGTGTGGAAGAATCATAGTTGCTCTGGTAACCACCACTTTGAGCTTTCCTGACTTTTTTTTCCCTTCTTGCCTTTAAATGCTCAGCCATAATTCCACACGTGTCTGCATGACACGTGTGCCTTACAACATCTTGACAGTCGTAAGATTTAAATAAATAATAGTTTATCCAATGTCAAAACCTGACAACTGCAATGTTGTTTTTTTTTGTTTTAAGCATATTCCTATATATATTTAAAATTATTCTCAACCAGGGCTTTTGCCAGAACGACAAAACACACAAATGTAAAGATGGCTTCTGATCTCCTTGTTCCTAGGGAGGGGAACATAGAAATAAAAATTAAAAATATACAAAAAACACAAATACAAAACTAGCCATGACTCCAGCACTGCTTTGGAGCTCTCTTAACACTTCCTCTCACATAACATAGAGATGGGCACAGGGAGCATCCACAGTGCTTTCCATGTCACTCCCAAATACCAGTGCTAATCACACATGCAACAACCATCTACTCCTGATCCTGACAATGTGCATTAGAAGTTTTGCCAATACACTTATTGCTAAATAAAAGCAGTATCTACAACCTTTAAAGAAATGCAGGATCTTTTTATTTTATAATGATTCACACATTCAATTTTAATAATTACCTACTTTAAAAATTATTAAAAAATTTTGACATGAAATTAATCAAGGATCTATTTCTACCAATGCCTCCTTTTTCTGTGGAACATCATTATTCCACTGCTGAAAATTTTATTTCAATATAAAGGGCAATTAAAAAAAAAAAAAAGCTGATACAAAGAATGAAGATAGCAAAACCAACACAAAGGCTTTTATAGACTCACTGTGAAAGTATTATTTACAAAAAATATAGACTAAAGACAGTATTGGAAAATTACAAGTTTCCACAAATTTACACCTCCAACAGAGATTTCTTAGCAAGGGATAAAATCACACAGTGATTTTCAAATACAGTACTTCATTTGTAACACACATGAAATTGGTTCTTCTCTTAAAGAAATATTAAGAGCCAAGAACTAGTTGTGTTAAGGGGCAGGGGTGGGGGAAGGCAGGGTGGACAAGAACTCAGTAGGAGAAATCATCCAGTATGCTGCTGGTACTGGAAACACAGGGGGATGCCAGACTGCTCCAGAAATGCCTCCCTGCTTAGCCAGCCTTTCCTAGGCACAAACAAAGCTCCACATCATCCACTGTAGTTCTAAGTGTTGCACTAACCTTTAAAAACCAAGTTCAGCCACTGTGGATTTGCAAAATGTACAACTTGGGTTTGTGAACAGGATGGAAGAAAACCCTTATCTTGTGATCTTATAGGCAGATATGAATCCTTTCCCCTCTCCAAGTATGTGCACCAAATATCACATAGGGCACATGTGAATAGAAGGTACAGCATTTCCTCTGTACCTACAAGTCACCTACAAAATGACAGAAATAAAAAGAAACCACTTTAAATCTTAGCTGGGTGACATTCACTTGTACCCCTGTGAAAAGACTAAGTGGAAATCAATGTCCTACACGGGGGCCATGTGCAGGCAGAGCAATAGCCTGAGGAGAGAAAACCTGGATCCTCACAGTTCATCCACAGGGTCAGCCTTGTGGATGAAAATATAGGATCTGGAAGCAGATCCAAATCACCTACATGCATTCCACAAAGTGTATCAAACCTTCTTATAAAACTCTAAGGATTACACTACCTCTAAAACACTGCACCTATCAAACAAACTCAGAACCCAGGTCCTACCTCCCAAAGAAGGAATTTTTTTAAACTCGCCCCATTTTATATATCTCTCCTTCTAAAGTAAAATAAAATTTAAAAAAAGAGAAGATGCCTGACAAGCAGAACCAAATGCTCATGGTTCAAGTCTTGCTTTAACTGCCTTGCTATTACAGTAAGACATATCAAAACAGATTAAGAAGGCTAGTGCTGAATTATGCAGAAATCAGTAATACAGAATTACAGTGGGAAAACCAAGTAGTCTGTCAAACTGCCTGTAGAGAACTTAGAAGTATCTGGGGCATTTGCCAGATAATTTATTTTCACAGAACTATTCTACCATCCTAATTTTTTTAGGATCCCCAATGTCAGTTATATAGAGAGAATGCTTCCACATAAATTTTCATTCACTGAAAAATACCATTAAGATGGTCAAAACTGTATACAAATTCAGAATACATGTGGTGAATAATTTTGGATTAACAAAATGCTGAAAGGGATGCCATGATTCATCTGTTACATTTTACTTTTTTGGTTGATTTCCCAGCAGCCACTCACAGAACCGGAAAAGGAGATGTGGGTCTGCCTTATAATTTCAAGTCTGTAATAACAGGACACAGTTTCAAATCAAGTGTTTCAACAGCTCTACCTGAAGCATTTAGGGGCTTCTTTATTTCCTCTTCTCCATTTCTCTCCATACTAAAAATCAAAATGCAAAAAGAGTAAAGGCAAATTACAGGAAGCATGTGGAGGCAAAATTAATAGGTAGAGCACAACAAACAGAAACAAAACATCACAGTTTCCATTTATCTGATGCCAAGGACTGTAGCTCCAGAGAGGTCTGTACAAGGAAGGCCATGGGAAGCAATACCCATACCCAAGTCCTCCTGGTGCCCCTGACCAGACCCTTCCTGTCTCAATCCTGCAGCTCCCACTTCAGGAACCACTGTTCCTGTCACCTTCTGGTTCCAGCCAAACCCCACTTGTTTTTCTCTCAGCCCCTTCTCCTTCCTTACAAATCAGCTGCCAGAGGTTTCCATTTGAATCATGTTTTGCGTGCAGGTACATTTTGTGTGACACCTTTGGCCACAGCACTGGCTGTGGCCAGTCAGGTTATCCTTTACAGACTGCATTACATTTCTGTAACAAAACAATACACTGGAATTCTTAGGGAGTTTTATCAGAGCTACTCCCCAGATGTCCAGATATATCAAGCTTCATGAATAGGAACAATTCCTACAGCTGCATGATACAGAGTAACTCTATATGTAGCTCAAGAGCAGGAATGAATCTGGTCCACCACATTTCCCTTATACAGCCCAAACAAAGCCAGGTTCCTACAGAGTTCCTCTGCTGATTGCTATAGGAGCACAGCTGCTGCATAAATTAGCAAGTTAAGTAAATCAGCTGAAGCCAGTCTGAATATCTGATCTCGGCATGGAGTTCCAGGATGTGCATTACACACAAGGGAACTATCTTCAAGACTTGGTTTTAATAATTAAGCCATCTAATTTTTGGTATTAAAATAGAAATTATATCGCTATATTAACCAAGCTTTTTTCACACTTGTATAGATGCTTTAGATAAAAGCTGCTGTTTTGCTGGAAATTGAGCATGCTATCACTTAATGCCAGAGCAAAGAAGTATCCTCTCACTTGTTAAAACAGAACAGAGCTGCCAAACTAAGTTTATCAATTACCTGTCAAATTATAGTACACTTCAGAAACCTACCCCTGAATCCTCAATTATCTCTTCCTACCCAATTATCTGCAAGCTGTTGGAAAAAATTAGTTAAATTCATTAATTGATCTAGTATTTTTTCTGGTTCCCACGCTAACTGAGATGATGCACCTGCCTGCAGACACAGGAACCTGCTTGCTGCAGCTGTACCAGGGCCACCTCAGTCCCTGAGCATCAGTTGCTGTCACCTTTGGAGAGCAGAAAAGCCAGCACAGGATTAATGCGGTTGCCAAATATTCATATTGGCAACTACTCTAGAGCCCCAGAAGGTAAAAACAGACCTGGAATGGATCTCTGCTAGTTAAAGAGAACATGGAAGAATATTTTGGGCTACAGATTACATCCCTGCAGTTCAGTAAAAGATATTTCAGTTATTTTGTAGTTAATAGGGAAGATCAGAGCAAGTTCTGTCTCTAATTACTCCCCAACACTTAATTTTGCCATTGAAACCTTTTTTCTAACATTCAGCCATTAGGCAATGATGTAGTGAAGAATCTCCACACATCAAAGTAGTAACTTCTTGCTTGGATACTCATATCTAGGCATTAGTTTTATATACGAATCAGGCTTCATTATAGCAAAAAATTTATTAATTGACCAACTATTATATTTCCTACAGTTGTATGAATTACATTATCACATGCATGTATTACTTGAAACAAAATAACCTGATTATTCTGGTTAACTACACACCTGCTCAGAAATTATGTTGCTGAACTCTCCCCATCTCCAGGCCAACAAACAAATGTTACACCAAGTGACAACTTCATTTCTCTACATTAGAGGCTCTCCACCCAGCAAAAGAGTACCACAGAAGGAATCAGTAAGATCTTTCTGTAAATTTGTACAGAGATGACCTTTACAAAATAAACGTAGAAGTATCAAGTTCATGGTCTGCCCTTCTCCCATAATCCATATACCAATAAGGAAAGGATAAAACATTTCCCAGTTCTCCATTTGAGAATGGCCTTTGAATGTTTCAAGTCAGGCAACAGAATCAACATCTCTGATCAAAGAAAACATGGGATTCCCTCCACAGCCCTTCACTCTCACTTTTCAGAACCTCTCACACCAGAAGGGAAAAGCAATTTTTATTTGGTGAACAGGGGGCAGGAAGCTGAACTAACTTTCAACTGTTGGCCAACATGGATGTCAAGACACCACTCAAAAACTCCAAGAGACAGGAACGCGCTGAGGTAGAATTTGTGCTCCCACAGTAACACACCTGTGCTAAGGCAGCAAATGCACAGGCACCTCTAAGTTCTGCCCCCCTCCCCTTCTACAGGCTAAGGAGGAGCTCTGCAGTTAAAAACCTTTGGTCCAAATACAATTCCTTCAACCTACGTGCCTGTGTAAGTTCCTCCACAGAAGACACTGCTTGAACCATGTCTGAAGAGCCCTTTGTGGGCATTGTGAACAAACAGAACAGCTTTTTTTTTTTTTTTTCCCACAAGATTTAAATAAACATAAAATAAAAGTAAATTTAGTTGGTAGTCATTTTAATGTACAAACAGGATGGTAAGCATATTAGCAAAACAGGTCATCAGAAGAAGGAAATTAGGGAGAAAAAAAGCAAAGCTTTGAAAGCCTAAATTAAAAATAAATGAAAAACACAAATGTACATTTTAATTTATAGTAGTTTCTCATTTGTGGTCAAAACAGCAGTAGACAGTAGAAACTATTTATCTAATCTTAAAAATTAATTAAGAATATGTCAACCCTACCCATATTGCCAGCCTCCAGAAAACCACATGATAGCAACAACTATAAGGCAAATTTATTTATGATGTCAACAACTAGTTAAGAACATTTTCATAAGAATGGTCCAAAGCCCACTGAAGTCCCATGAACTAGTCCCACCTCTTCCTAGCTTTAATTCTTGAAAATGCTTGTGGGCATACCTCAATTATTTTGACTGAACTGCCTTAATTTAAAGAAAATTTCTTTGTAGAAGCACAGATCTAGCAGCTGGAAAACACAGCCTAGTGGGTTTTGAAGTACGAGCTAATTTCCCTTCTGCCAGCTAGGGCTATCAAACTTACATTAAGGAAAAAAATTATATGCAGCTATTCAAATGCAGTTCTTTAGCATTTAAGAGAATTTATACTATGGAATTTGACTGACCAAACTTTGAATAACTAGGCCCTGCAGCTGAGGATTAGCAATCAACTTCAATGATTAAATATAGAGGAAAATAAAATATATTTCTCGCTACGTGACAGTTTACTAACCTACTGGGATAAACCAGTGAAATATGACCTTTTAGTCATTAAAATTAATGAATGAAACAGACAAAAAATATAGAGATCCAAAAGGTGCAATTTTTGTAGCCATATTTCATATTTTAAAGCACATTTATCCTCTCAGCTAAAGGTACATTTTTATTTTTTGCTAAGACTCTCTTGACAAATTAAAGAAAACAGGCCCGTAGCATTAGAGAAACTGTGAGGGTGAGAAAAATAATGACACAAAGCATATTTTACTTGGCTCACATGACCGCATGTACTACTACTGAACTTCTATAATGTGTTTAATAGCAACTGGATATATTCACATATATGGGATATATTCACATTTTATTTCTAAATACTCCCTATCATCTTCGGTATGTGTTTTATTATTCAATTTTTAACTGAAATCTGAGCACCTGAATGTCTTGAGGGACTGATCAAACTCTTAGTTAAGCCCTTTATTAGATATAAAAATATCCTCCAAATGATTAATCCTATAAACACATATCTTTCTCCAGCCAAAAAGCTGCTTGAATTCCACTGTGCTCAAATGATCTTCACCAAACACTGCCACAAAACACTAACAACTTGGCACTTTCACTAATGACAGCATTACTAATAAAAATATAACTCTATAGTGAAATCTTCAGCCAGATGCTGAAGACAGCCCACTTCTATGTGGTATACATAAAATAAACTGAATAGTTATCCAGCTCACAAAGACTTTGAAGGATCATCCATCCTGAATTACAAAGCTATTTAAGCTTCTAGAATGAAGAGTTAACAGTATACTCCTATTCCATAACTGCATATTTTTAAAGAAGTATTCAGAGATGTCTGCAAATGCACAGACGTGAGGCTGCAAACGCCAATTTCAATTATTTGTACAAATTGTTTTAAGACTGGTTTTGATCAATTACATCTTTGACAACCTGAACTATTTCAGTTGAAATAGTCTACCCAGAGTACCTAATCTAGGATGCATTCATTTAACATGGAACGTGATAGCACAGAGTTCCAGATAATTCTGACTTAGCAGTTCCACTACTAAATCCCTGCTAAAATCAATCAAATGAGGTGGTAGTGGTTCGGCTGAGGAACTCTAGCATTTTTAATTAAATTTTTAATTTTTATTTAAAGCATGAGAGAGGAGTGCTTCATGCATCTGAGGAAAACTTCCTTTGGTTACAACTCTCTGCCAACCAGAGGAATTCCTCAGTCTGCAAAGCCTATCCACACCTATTCCTTTCCCTGCATTCTTCTTCATCAGACCACCATCCCCACTAACTGGATGGGAAAGAAGATTAAAACACTCTGAGAAACGGGTGGGGTGAGAAAATGCTGAGGTGCAGGTAGGAAAAGGGATAACCAGAAAAAATGAAATCTGTTATATCCAAGCCATTATTACTGGACACTCCTCAGACACAAAAAGACAGATTTTTTACAAGAAATTCTCATGAATGGGCACTCACCCTGCATCCCATGAATTGGGGTGGAGATCCCACTCTCAAACAGCAGCACCAAGCTGGTACTGCTGTTTGAGAGGCACAGGTTTCAAAATAGCCAGGCAGCATCTCTGCTGACCAGACCACAACTTCCCATCTCTGAAAATCCCCACAAAGTAAAAGGGAGCAGTCCATGCACGCTCAAAGACTTCCTAGAGTTGGCAACTGAATTCCCCAAGCATCTCCTGGCTCCAACCTGGCCTCAACCGTACTTTTCTGCATCAGTCCTGCAGCTGCTCTCAGTAACTCCACAAGAGCACCCTGCAGTCCTGCTGCCCTTAGTACAGTGACAGTGGCAAGAATAAAGCCCTGGATGCTGTCTGAGCCCAAACCATGCTCAGGTAAATAAATTAAACACTTCCCACAGTCCAAGATTTACACACATGAAGCCTCACCTCACATAAACTGAAGCAAGTCATTGGACTTTAACAGGGCTGTAACAACCTGCATCAACTAAGAAGATACTCCATAAAGAGAGTCCATAAAGATATTTTTAAATAGGATTCTTCAATGGTTTTAGGGGAGAGGATGGGGGTTTTTAAGTTTTAAAAGTCAATAGCAGATTAGATAGAAATATCTAAGTTTTTATGCACATTGTTCTGATTTTACATGGTCCTGCCTCCCTTCTCTAATTGGCCTAATATACTTTCAGTAATAACATCTGAAAAGCTGCTGGATGTCTCAAAAGTAGAGCCAGGTTTTTAGAAAAGAAAAGGACCAGTAGAAAAATGTTATCACTGTAAGGAAACACACTTAGGATAAGTGTCCATCATGTCACAGAAGAATCAGACGTAAACATTTAATGTAACTTGCAATATGAAGAACAATATCCTACTTTTAATTTCATGAGTATTAATCCCATCATGTTTTCATTTGTTACCTTTTCAAGCATTGTCTGATATTCCTGAAGCACTGCACATCAGTTGTACACATCCCCTTGGATAACACCTCATTTCTTTCTTTGAAATGACATGAAAGCTCTGAACCTCCAAGGCATCTTCTAATTTTATCTAAGCCTTTACACAAACTGTATTCTAACTTTCTTCCTAAAGCTCTGGTAAAGCAACAAACCAACCATCGAGAACATGGAGCTTAAAAAAAAAAAAAACCAGCAAAGAAAACACCAAAAAATTATGTAAAAAAGCCTTAGTTTCTGATAGCATTCACAAACAAAAACTTCATATACCAAGACTTTCCCAAGTGACCAGATGAAATTGTGCATCTCCTAATTGGACCTTTGTCTCTAATTTTGAGCCAATACCCAAACAAAACCACAAAGCCATAGACTAAATGAAGGGAGAAGATCTGTGCTCTGCCAGAAGAGAAACAGAGCCGAGGGAGTGAACAAACAAAAATCAGAGAGAACTTCAAAATCTACTGGTGAAAGCAAACATGAATACAAGCCCAGCAGGGGCTCACACATTTTCTGGCTCACTCTGCTGAACAGGATGCTTGGAGCTGCCCTGTAATGTGCAAGTCCCAGTCAAGCAAAGCAGGGTCAGTGATGCCAGTGAAGCTCAGACTGCACTGCTGGGTGCAGAGGGAGCACCTCTCCACATGTGTGGATGATCTGTCCAGAAGTGCCAATTCTTGTGCTCATTTCCATAGCAAAAGGCAGAATCAAAGACAAAGATCTGGAACGGGGAAACAAACAAGTAAACTAACCCCCAAACCAAACAAGAAACCCCTACAGAAGTACCAGGAAAACCCCAAAGTAATCACCTTGTTTGCCGGTTCAATAAGACAAGAAGAGTCACCTACTGGTCACAGAAGTTACAAGTAAATAAAACACACTCTATTCTGGCAACTCAAATGGAAAACAAGGTGGTTTATTAGTAAATAATTTTTAAACAATTTACTAGTGACATAGCAGCAATAGCTGTTTTCCCTCAAATACAATTAAGTGAATGAGAAACCTACAAGAGAATTTGTAAAGCTTGCAAAATGGTTACAAGACTTGTTTGCCCTAGAAGATGTCTGAATGATCTCACAGCAATTCATTCTTTTTTGTAGAATGTCATCTTAAACTAATGTGTCAGTAGAATAGCTGTAGGACAGATTGATAAAAAATGGTAACAAATTTTCAAGGCCAGATGGTTTCCACCCGAGAGATTTGAAGGACTTCTTATGTGAAATTGCCAAAGGATTGTCATAACCATTGTGCAATAACCCATTTGTACAATCATTTAAATCATCTGCAGTGCTGGAAATTACAGTAAAGAATAGCATCATTAGATTAATAAATCTCCATGATATACAGGAGAAGAGCCAACATAGATTTAGCAAGAGAACTGATAACAGACAAAAATATTAAAAACTCTTTGACGGAATTAGCTAGCATGCAAATAAAAGATAATCTCACGGGTTTACAAAATGCCTTTGATCAGGAAGCAGGACAGCAGTCACAAAACCAGCAAGGTTCCAGATTAAAAACTAGGAAAAACATGGCCATCTTGAAATTGAGGAAAGATCAACTTAAAGATTAATATGTGCTTAATGATAAAAGGAATATGAATGAAAAGCACCTTTAGTAACTCTGAAAAATTTCCAAAAATCTAAACTATGAAGAGCTACAGAAAACTCCCACAGCACTGAAAAAAACTGAGCAATAAAATGCAAGTGAAATTCAAGTACCAAAATAAGGCACAAAACCAAGACTTGCTTTGGCTGTCAAAAGCAATAATAGACTCTAAACTTGCTATTACCATTTCAGGACTGTAGTGCAGACCCATTATCAAATGCACCAACTTTAAACAACTACAAGAAACCCCACACAACCAAAGCCACCCCACAGACACTTCTCAGTCTGATGGCTTTCCAAAGGACAACAGAATATTGGGAAGAATTAAAATGAAATCTTCAGCAGATAACTCTCTCTATATATATATGCTGAATGAGTTTGAATGCTGCATAGAGTTCTGTTGTCTAACTTTCATCACAGAAGTCAGAGACAAGAAACAGAGAGGGAGACAACAAATTAATGGAAAAGACTTTTGTATTAGAGGACTATAAAGCAAAACTACTCAGTTTGAGCATGAGAGATAATATAGAAGCAACATAAATTTCTGTACAATCACAAATCACCTAGAAGGTAACCAGAAAATAATATTCCCTAATTCTAATGAGATATGGAGTATCAAAATTAAATCAGGAAACAGAAGTTTGATGATAAAAAAAAGGAAAAGTAATTTCTTTCCAGACAAAAGAAAAGCAGTGACACACATTGCAGCATATGTTAAAAGTCTAAAAGAGGTCCAAAAATGTTTTAGGAAAGCTCACTGCTTAAAATTCAGCATCCAATAGTGTTCACACATGACTTCAATTCAAGAAGATTGTAAACTGAGGAGAAGCTAGATGAGTATACAATATAAGCATACTTGAGACTGCTGTGCACTGGTTTGACTGAACACCATCACCTACAGAGAAAATATTCTGCAAATGCATCCTAGGCATCACACTGCTCACTCCCTTCTTTAATACTGGTAGAAACAAGTCACTCATTAAAAGATGAGCCCATTTCATACTGAGAGATAAGCTAGCCAGCACTTCAAAACACAAAAGACACTCAAGATATGAACAGTCATGCTCTCTTCAGTGCTCAGGCATACATATCTGTGCATGTCCACAAAGATGGGAAGCCTCTGAAGCCAACTGAGTTAATGACCATGAGGACACCCACAGGTCTAGAACACAGGATACCTAAAAGGAGAAAAGTGAACAGATGTGGTCCACAAACACACACAAACTTCAAGTTTTTCAAATGCTGGTGAGGAGTGCCTTAAGCTGATCACATGTGGGAACACAGTGGACATATGGCCAAGTTGCTTGCCATCCCTATTTCTCTGGATTTAAATCAGTGATGGCTAAGATTATACACTTTCAGAAGAACGTTCTCAACATTTGGCATCCAATACCAAAAGAGCTGAAAAAACAGAGAGATAGTATAGCCTCAGCCATAAATATACAATCAAATTATAAAGGGAGAGGGACAGGATTCACATCTTTAATATATATCAACTTTTCCATTCAGTCTACATTTACTATGTTGTCAAGTTATCTCATTATTCTTTAGAAGCAATAAATGTAGAAGTTAATGCAAAGGCTTGTAATTTTCCTTTAACTATCTTTTAATATCAGGCAATAGATCAAATTAGAACTTCAGAATCAATCCACAGATAGGAATTGTGCTCCTCATTTTTGAGACTGAGATTATTAACCGATAAACCAAAATGCTTTCAAGGAAGAAGAACCAAAACAAACACTTTTAAAGTTACATATGCTGCAAATAAAATTAGAGAAATGTTTTGCATAATTTTTCTAAAACTTGAGTCAAATTCTAGCCCAGGACTGTAGACAAATCAATCTATGACAGTTCTGTGAATAATTAAATGACAATTAGCTTTAATAATGAATTATATTTTGATATAGAATTTTAGATTGGACTTGTTCACTGAAGGTCTATGATAATTAATGACAGCTGAACTTTGGCCATCTTAGTATAATGGAATTTTAATAATGTTTCCTATTAAAGATACTCAAGTCTACTTTTTCAAAAGGTTTAAAAGGCTTGAAATTCTTTTAAGTTATGAAACACTGATTATTTCAGAAGAAGGGTGTAATATTTCTTGTAAAACTCAGTCCATTTCTGAGCTCCTCTCCCTTAGAAACTCTGGAGGGCACAGAAAGAATTCAGCTGCATACATTTAAAGGATGAAATGGGGAAGAAGAAAATACTGCAAGATGAGTCACAACAACTCTGTGCAGAGCTACAGGCTGGCAGAAGTGTGGCTGCAAAGCAGCCCAGCAGAAAAGAACCTCGGGATGGTGGCTAGCAGCCTGCTGACGTGATCCAGCAGTGTGCCCAGATGGCCAGAAAGGCCATGGCATCCTGGCTTTATCAGGAGCAGTGTGGCCAGCAGGAGCAGAGTAGCGAATCTCCCCATGTACTCTGCACAGGTGAGGCTGCACCTTCAGCACCATGCTCAGTTTGGGGTCCATCACTACCAGGAGGACATTGAGGTGCTGGAGTTCTGCCCATCAGAGATGGGCAACAGAGCTGGTGAAGGGTCTGGAACACGAATTCTGCGGGGGACAGATGGGGTTGTTTAGTCTGGAGGAAAGGAGGCTTGCAGGAGAGCTTATCCCTCTCTACAGCTATCCAAAAGGACTTGGTAGCCAGGTGGGAATTGGTCTCTTCTCCCAGGTAACAAGCCATAGGACCAGAGGACATAGCCTTAAGGGGACATTTACATTGGATATGAAAAAATTTCTTCATGGAAATGGCTGTCAAGCATTGGAACAGGCCTGAAACTTATAGTAATAAACCAAGAACATATGATTTATGGAGACTAATTGCTTAATAATCTTATTGCATATGTTCTTCATGAACCAAGATGTTCACATCCTGTTACCCTTTCAAGGGTATTGCTCATGGTAGAATGATTAAACACAGAAATACACCCAGAGCAGTGGATACTCATAAAAGATATTCTTGCCATAGCACCATAAATACTATTGCATAATATGACAGAGAAAACAGGAATCACAGTATAATAGTATTTTAATTGTGCATCTCAATACCCTGGGAGAAATCAAGTTAAGAGCTGCTGCAGACAATGCAAAGCTGTCTGCAAATAGTTGAGTAACTCTGAAGAGGTACCAGTTCAAAGACTATCCCCTTGCAGTGCATTCACTGACACAATGGTTTCTTAGACCTGAGCAAGACCACAAATTTGAGGAACCATCGGTGTCTGCTAGTTAAGGCAGAGTTATGGCTCTAGTTTCAAAAGATATCACACCACTGTTCAGAGGCCATAACATATTCTAAAATAATTTCCTTAATAGAATCATCTAGCTTGGGAATAAGCCAACAGCACTGCAGACAACATTTACCTTTCCTGCACTAATCAAAAAATAAATTCCTGCACAAGAGCAAGAGAGAGTGGGCCAAGAGGGAAATACCATCCTATCTTAACCCACAGCTGAAACATGCTTGATAGTTTCTTCTCTCAACAGAATGCCAATCAAAATCACTCCTCCATAAAAATGCCAGTATTAAACTATACCTCACCAGCATTTCACCTCACCAATTCATAAAGTTGGATATAAATATTTTTACTACACATTATCACTGGCTTTGGATAGACTTTCAGTTTTTTCGCCTTTGAGGAAACATTAGCATAGCAGCCATCATGTATTTTACTTCATTTCAGCTACAGGTGTTAAGATAAATTTTCTATTTGATAAGCAGTTCAAGAGTCCCAGTAATGCTACATCCATTGCCGTTTGAGGAGGAAATTACTCTTTAATATTTTCATTAGGGTAACAGACAGAGGTTCTAAGGCAATCAAGATTTTGTGGCTTTAACAATGGACAAGGCTTGCAACACTTAAAGGACAAGATGAGACAAGAGGCAATAAACACATTGTAATGTGACGATAGGTGACAGAAGAGGGGGCTTAGCAGTGGTGGCAATGAACAGTATGATTTACAAAAAATCCATTACCAGACAGAAAAGCAAAAAAAAAAAAACGCATATTCTTGTAAAAAAATAATCTTTCTACAGTAGAAAAAGAGGTCAGGCTTTGAATTGATCAATGTTGTTTCTACATAAGTAGTAGAAATAGGAATTATCAGAGCACCTCAAAAATCCAGGAAGGCTCAAGGGTTTGCCACAGGATTAAGTCAAGATTGGAGCAGTAACACAGCAAGAAGAAGAGCATGCAGCACAAGCAAGCTCCTCTTCCCCTGCTCTGACTGTCCTGGCAGGCTACATGCATTCATTCATATGGGATTCACACGGGTGAGCGCACAACTCAACAGCAGCTCCCAGGATTAACACTCAGTGTTCACAGGCATGGTTGGAGGTATGAGCAATGCATGGGTGTGCCAGAAAGTCTTCAGAAGTCATCTGAGCATTTTCACACTTCTGCTCTGATTTATATGTGAGCAGAGGCACTGGGGAATGAAAGACAGACAGGAATCATTGTGGGAGTGGGGCTGTGAAGCTACAGTGGGGTGGCCAGTCCAAAGCTGTTATCTTATCCAATACAGGCAAGACCCCCTCAGAGACAGGACACCCACAGACCCAGCATTTTACAAGTAAAGAGCTTAAAAAGAATAATATTAAAAAGTAAAAGTTAAGTTACACAGGGTTTCACAACAGTAGTTCCTAATAAGAGTGGCAAGAGGAAAATCCACCTCTGACTTCTTTTTGATGAGTACAAAGAACATAACAGTAGAAAGAAGGACCTAAAAGTGCAAATTTGCAGCTTCATTGGGATTACAATTCCCTGTAACTGCATAAAAGTTGCCCTACATAGGGCTGTTATCATCACCATTTTCCCTTGAGAAGTATATATTCATTAAAGGACATAAAGAGAGAGAAAAAGTAAGATCAGCAAACGCATATAACGCATATGATCTTGCACTGGTAAATCAGGCATATGCATGGAGAGATGAACTCAGCCATCATATACACTTGTGAAGCAGTCAAAAAAACAGCTATGCAAGCTTGAAACTGAATTATTATCTAGCTGAGCATACAATAAAGCCGTGCCAGGCTCTCCAGCTACAGGCTCAAAACAGCCAAATATTTCACACTTAGACAAGAGGATCGGAGGTGCTGCAATCCACAGGTCTTAAAGTGCTTCTCTTTTATTATTAACATGATTAATTTAATTTCACTACTATATAGGTACATATTTGCATAAATGAGTTTTGGGACTAAAAGATTTCTAAGCTGCCAAAGCATAGTTTGCTAAGATGCTGACCTTAGCCGATGGGTTTCACAAATTAGGGTTTGTGTATTGAATGCAGATTTTTAGACAGTCTGATTATCACTTCATAAAGCCAGCCCTCTGCCTCTAGAAGGAGAGTGATGTTTTCTTACTTTAGACCCCAAAGCAGAACCAGGTTGTATCTCCAGGATGAGACATTCCCCTCACCATGGTACCCCAAGTCAGAGAACCCATCCTTCTTCCTGTCAGCTGAGTAGAGCTCTAGGGCTGTATCAGGAAGCAGCAAATCCCAATAGAGGATTTGCAGTGTGAAGCAGCTGGAGCTGAGTATATGATACCCATGATACACACAGAGTACATGGGAAGGTGACTATTCCTAAGTAACTCCATGGACGAAACACACACTGGTGGTTGGAACATGTAGTTTCATCCTGGAGTTAAGTGTTCCAATACTGCTCCAGGAAGCAAAATGGAAATATTGATTTTAAAAGTGTACCCATAATTCAAGCTCAAACACTAATGTAAACAAAAACTAAACATGGAGTCCACCATATTTAGGCAACAAACACAGGTCATGAGATCAAAATGCCTATCTCCTGCTCTTTACAACTACCTTACTGTTTGATGTGGGAAACATTAGGCAATTAATGAGAGAACAGAACGTGTCCACTATTCAAACCAGTCAGTGCTCAGAGCATGTCTACATTCCAAATCCAGGAAAGAGCCACGAATATTCCTTTAATATGAGTTCATCTTGTCCAAATACACCAGGTCTGATGGCTTAAGTTGCTGCCCTAGCCTAAGGACAAGTGCAGATCTGTTTGGGAAGAGAGAGCACGAGCATGCAGATCAGAGCTCCACAAGAAGCAATACCATTTCCCAAGTGTGTGGTACATGGCACCTCCATCTAGAGTCATCCTGTATTTAAGTTCATCCTAATTTGCATGTGTGGATCTCTATATGGTACAATCTATATGCCACCTGCTCTGTGCCTACACATGCAGCAAAAGACACAGGGATATATTCCCAAGCACGAATCATCTTTTCACACAGATAGCAAAAAGCAGCTCTTATCCTGCCAGACTTCACCAGCCAAAACTCTATTTCAGGCAATTTCCTGCTAGCATACACCTGCCAGTGCCAAGCCTTGGTCTCAACTTTTTTTCTGCCCTGCACTGGGAGCAACATGCTTGGAATGAACAAAGAACATACTGGTTCTCTCCTCTATGGCAGAAATTTGTTACTGAAAGATCCTACTTGAGTGACCTAGAGCTATTTGAAGAGTTCAAGTTAGAACAAACTCCCACTATAAAACCTGTCTCTTGCCAGAGAAAATCTGTACTTGTAGCAGTATCCCCCATCAAAAAGTCACAATTTTAGCCATTGCAGATATTGGCTGAAGTGCTGCCTGACTCCAGGCGCAACACTTACAACCTCAAATGCTTTCTACTAACCAGAGGGTTTCAAAGAGAGGCAGGGAAATGTAGATTGGACACAGCTCTGCCAATTAAATTAGAGCAGATAAAGTTTTGAGGGCAAAATGAAACGCTTTGTCCTCTCTCATCCTTGGGCTGCAGTCTATCTCTTTCAGTAAACAGAGCAAAAAAGGATTTGGCTTTCTTATAATATGTACAATTTCACCAAGCATCTTGAAAATCTGTGACAAAATACACAATTAAATACTGTTACTTTAATGCCATCAACAAGATGCTATTTTTGAGAGCATGTGTGACTTGACATCATTCTATGCTACGCTGAATTTTAATACTCTAAGTTCTGCACAGACTGAAATTTCTTGCAATCTAAGAAAGTAAAGACTATATTTTCAGAGAAATGCCTCAGAGAATTTTCTTTGTGACTCATGTGGGACATCTGGGCTCCAATTTTTATATATAACTAGGCAGGTTTGCTTTATCCTGCTGTAAAGATCAGCAGGGAGGGAAGGTTATTGAAAAAGTCCAACTTTAAGTCCAGTTGTATTGCAAATAGCCCAATAATGGCCACATGGTTAGCTCTAGTGTAGTCAGGAACAGTGGAAAGTTATGATTTACATTCTCCTAAGGGCAGGGCTGAAGAAGGGATCTATTTGATGGGATTAACAGGCCCATCCGGAGCAGCATACAGAGAAGAACCTGGGATTTTGTATGTTCATGCACTGTGCATGCAGTCCAGCACACAACAAGGCAGACTGAGGTGGTGCACAAAAACTAGCCTTTGTTCAGAACACTTCTAGAACTGAGATGTATGAGAAGCTGGATCTCATCTTTGTAGACCATGCCTGTCTTTGATCATCAGTGAGCACTGAGAAGGACACATTCATTCCATCATGATGTCCAAATCCACAGCTGGCAAGCAGCACTGCTCACAGACATCTCAGACATTACTTGCCCTGACAAATGAGAATAGGAACAGAGTAGGGTGTCAGCCTGACAAGAAGATCTGACTGTGCTCCACAGCACAGGACAGTATCCTCCTCAGGACTGGAGCTCAGCAGGCAGAATAGGTATCCCACATGGTCACTATCACTGCCCCACCACTGGAAAGTGTGACAAGGACACATCAGTAATTTCCAAGCAATTACAGCCTCTGCAGCACCCTGCCTCTC
Source organism: Melospiza melodia melodia (assembly GCF_035770615.1). Classification (NCBI taxonomy): domain Eukaryota; kingdom Metazoa; phylum Chordata; class Aves; order Passeriformes; family Passerellidae; genus Melospiza; species Melospiza melodia. The sequence continues at coordinate 66,524,033 of NC_086197.1, forward strand.
TAAACCCACCATTATGAAGGTACAGCATGAGTTAATCATATTAAACCTGGAATCCAAATCTGAGAGATGATTCATGAAGGAAACACTGAAACCTAATTGTGATTGCTGAGCATGAAAATAAAGCCACCTGATTTATAAACCAAGTATGGCTGGCAGTTTTGTCATCCTTGTTTCCTGCACCACCTTTGGAAATTTTGTTTTACTTCATAGTGCTGTTTTTTGAATTTTGTGAGGGCTTGGGGCTGTTTTGTAATCCAAACACCAGATACTGATACATCAAACGCAAAACAAAACAGAACCTGAGCAGAACTGTGTTGAGGAAAAGATTTTTTATTCCTGGATTGGCCAGGCATAAACCTGACTCTAAAAATAGGCTGAGAAATTATTTTCTCTAAGGCACCAAAGCTTGAAGAGATTTAAAAACTGCAAGTGAAATCTGTATAAAAGCAATGAAAATATTGTTCCATCATTGACATCAGTCATTCATCATCATCCATAACTGACCATCATTGGCATCAGTCAGGGCATCACATGAAACACTAAATATGTGATGGGATATGGACACTGTATTAATTGTATCATACTGCACAGTCAGTCACTCTACTATTTGTAGGGCAGCTAGACTATGCTTCCAATTGCAACCTTAGCTATGAAACCTGCATTAAAAAAGTGATTCCCAGAGCATCTCATTCCTTCAGTGTTTAAGGCTCAATACTGAACAGCATGCCTGCTCCAATAAAGCTGCTCTGACCAGCAATCAAGGGAAGAATGGCCGTGTTTGTCAGAAGAAAAACTTAACTCAGGACCTATATGAAAATAAGCAATTTAAAACCATGCCCTGGTAAAATCTAGGATGGCCACCTTCCTTGTAGGAATAGCGAGTCAGCAAAAATTTGAAGAAATAGGTATTTCTCCTAAGCAGACCCACACATGTATGTACTGAATCATGGACAATTTAAATAATCGTTAGATTAAAGCAAATTGGAAAAATCACACAGCAGACACTCAGAAGAAAAGACAGACATGAGAAAGATTTGACAAGAAACAGACAAGGTAAGACTAATCAGCTGCACCATAGAGAGCAATCTGCAGAAACCAGACTTTCAAAAATAAAGTTCTAGGGAAATCTTAAAGGATTCTGGCCCAGTTTCTAAAGAGCCTTTTAGAGAGGTGGGGATGGAATGAAGAACTAGTACTTTCTAAAATGAGAAGCGCTGAACTTTTTGCAAGGAACACATCTGCTTGCTTTCCTCACTGAGTGAGCCTAAGGAAATGATGCCCTGTCAGCATACTATTTTCTACATCCTCTTCTCAAGCTACTTACTAGTTTGAAGAAGCAAGTAGTGGTCATATGTCCTCCAAAGAGGGTTTAAAACAGGGAAACTTATGCAGTGAGTTACAGCAAGTTACTTGTTTCATGCTCAGAAGACAAACAACTCTCTCTGCACATGCTAACCAGCATTTGGTGTGGGCTGAAGACTTCACTTAGCCCAAAAGGAAACATGGTTGAACCAAGTACAGCTGTCCTGTGCTGACTATCAGCTAAGCACACAAGTTGCACTTCACAGGTTTCTGCAAAACAGCTGCATCACAGTAACCTCAGCTACAACCTGACCATCAACTCTTCCTTGGTATCTGCAGCCAGAGACAGCACCTTGTGTGTTCAGCCAGAGGAAGCCCAGAAATGCCTTTTCCAATTCAGTGGGATCTATGTACAGAAGGGGATTGAATGACCCAGGTTGTTGGAACTGTTACCTTGCTCCTGGCTGTATTTCATCACTGTGTGAAAATGGGGCATGTTCTGTAAACAAAGTATGTCTGCATTTTTCTGAACAACACACCAGATTAGTTTTCCACTATCAATCTTTACTTCTCTATCATCCTTTGCCTTGTATCCTTATGCAAAACCATAACTTCCACAGTAAAAGATCCAAAAAAAACCACCTGAATGTAAACAAAGCATTTACTGCACCAGGTCTAAAAAGATAAAGCTATATTACATGTGATTATTTCAAACATTAGAAAACTTAAAAAAAAAATTATCTGTAAGCCCAAATTAACACTCCAGTGACTTATGCACCACATCAACTTACACTTTGGTGAAGGAAGGGTCAGCTTAGTAGCAGATAGCTGTACGATCTAAACCACAAACCCTAATTTAAAAACCTGAGTTCTCCCATTCAGTGCAATGGGGAAGTCAAGAACCAACAGAATCCAGAAATGCCTTCACATTGGACAGCAGCTTCCAAAGAAAGGGGCATTAAAACCTGAAAAGGCAAAATCAAGTTTAAATCATACCATTATTCTGTCAATGAATTGTCTCAATCTCGTAAGTATTTGAAAATATTGAAGTTTTCTGCAAATACAATTTGCTTCCCTCCAGGATAGATTGTAACTGAGAAAGTAATCTGACATTTTTAATTTTCAGTTTAGAGAGAATAAATTACTTGCTTTCTTGTTGGATCTAGCCCAAAAATATACTGAATGTTTAAAGCTGAACATATGCTTAAATATCTCACTCAACTTCATCACTGAAGAATTAGTTTTTCCACCCATTTTTCATTATTTTGTGTTTCTTACAAAATCAAGTTTTAATAAACTCCAACAAAACATTAGTATTCTACTCAAGTTTAATTCTTCCCCCTACCTTTGCTAGTTCTTGGCAAAAATGTTTCAGCCTGCATTAGTTAATATAAAGGGAAAAAATTCAAGACCCTCTTCTGAGAGCTGGAGGTCTAATTTTATCTATATGACATTTTTCTCCTACCCCTCTTCACAAACTTGATTTCAGTTACTTAATGGGGAACATACTTACATCACCCTGAACTAGAAGATTTCCACAATCTGTTGTTACAGCTTTAAATGACAATCTTTTTTGCCAGATTCCACGACCAACAATTTACCCCAGCCTCTCTGTAAGATACAGTCCACAAAGCAATGTTATTGGTTGTAGCAAGGTGGGAGGCAGCCTCCTCTGCCAGCAACAGGACAAGAAACAGACTCAGACTGCACCAGGAAAGATTCAGGTTGAACATTAGCAAGAATTTCTTCCCAGAAATGGGTTGTCAAGCATTGGAATGGACTGCCCAGAGAGATGTCCATCACCAGATACCATCCCTGGAAGTGCTTAGGAGACAAGCAGACATAGCACTTCATGCTATGGTTCAGTTGGCCCATCACTGCTTTGTCAAAGGTTGGACTCTGATCTGGGGGTCTTTTTGAACCTAAACGATTCTGTGATTAGAATAATATAAAACAAGAAATAAAGTGGTTTACATAATTGTGCTGCTATTGGGATTTTTTTTGTTGTTCTTTGCCTTTTTTTTTTAATAACACTAGTGCTGAAATAAAGAAAGGACCTACATTTACAACAACTCAGGCAACCTGTGATATGCAGCCTAGCAAACTACTAGTAAAGAGATATGCCTAGCAGCTCTGAAATCAGAGGGATAGGGATTAAGAGGCAGGCTACTCCTGGATGCATTTCTACTGCTGCAGGTACTATTTTAACCAAGACCACATAAAAAGTCATCAATAAATATTTTATATAACTATTATTTATAATATAAGTTGTTAAGTGGAAACAATGTAAAATAATGTTAAGTGCTGTTAGGATAATTCAAAATGAAATCAGATGATACAAGAAACCTGCTCTTACTGTATATGTGCACAGAGAGACTATATGCATGCCCATGTACAAATTATTCCCAGCAAGCCACTTTCAGCTCAAACAATTACTGAACTAAGTATTCTCCAGCTAGGTATTCACATCTATATATAGGTTTTCTAGCAACAACATTATGTAGTTAATAATAAAGAAGGCCTGCACTAAAACAGAAAATCTTATTAAAGGTTATTAGTGAAAACTGGTGTTCTACAAAAATTAAGTTCTCATAATGTGAATTAACAACTAAGGCAGCCAAAATCCCAAGATGTTATCAGAGGCAAGGTAATTGCTCTGGCTGGGATCTATCCAAAATTAAAACATCCATACTTAAGAGTCTCTGAAAAGCATTCAAGCTCCCAGTATAGTCACTAGTCAAGGCAATGGATTTGAAGTATCTACTTCAGGGAAAGTCAAATTACTCTCGAGTATCTTGTAGCCTGCCCTGACTTGAAGCTCAATGCAATTTGCCTTGCCATCCGAGTTTCACATCATTTAAAGTGCCCAGGGGATGGCAGATACCAGATGGGGTTGATGGAAGACTCACACATCTGAGGAATAGCAGCCAAAGGCCACAGGGGGTGCCCAATGCTAGGCCTGAGGGGTGCCTGTTCAGGAAATTCTGAGATCTTCACTAATAGAACAGGAGTCAGACACCCTATTCATATTTAAGAACTAATGATAAATGTTTAAATTCAGGTACCAGTCTCAAACTGCAATCAACCCCAAGAGATATTAGCACATAAGGAATAGGAAAAGGAGAGGTGGTTCCCTGGTGTTTAAAACCAAATATTCTCTCTTTAGAAGCCTGCACACCTTCTCCCACCTTCCCTTTTGGCCAGCATCCAGAGATGTGCACCAACTGCCAAGCTGGAGCATAATTGCAAATTGAATTCAAATCTTATGGAAATGCAATCTGCTTCCCATAGAAACAATAGAAAAATACAGCCCCTACCACCCCTATATATTTAAATAACAAAGGATTAGACAGTACATGTAGAAAACTACTTTTTCAACTTGAAGAGTTGGAGGGTTTGAAGAAGGGAGCAGAGAACACTTTGGCAGCATATTTACTATGCATTGTTCATAAGCATGCCTGGGAGCTTTACACTTCGTAATGCAGTTGAAAAATGCTGATAAATCTTAGTTAAAATATAGCCTAGGGTATAATGATTATAGGGCTCAGTGTAGTTCAAGATTTTTACTTGCACAAGATTATTCCAGCAATCTACCCTCACACAAAGTTTTTGTATCTTCATTGTAGAAAAACACCTTAAAATCTCTTGAAACCTGATTTCAAGTCAGAAAATATGCCTACAATCTACCACTACCACTGTAATCTTGTATTTAGTTCCTATTACCATGTTAAATTTTATTATAAGCTTAATTTGTAGTTTAATTTAGATAGCTGATTTGTGGCTATATCTTGTCTCTCAATGTTAATGAGAAACAGGAGTTTGAATTACATTCCCACAAGTTTTATTTCTTCACCTTGCACATGATTTTCTTTTATCTCTGCTTCCTCTAATTTTAATTTTACCTTTGTGCAAAGGTGAAGCAGAAATTTGCCTGCTTTTTGTAGTTCACCAAACACAGGCAGTCACTGACAGTGCTCACACTCCTCCAGGAGTGGCCACTGAATCTCCCCTGTGGCTTTTATCAAGGCACCTGGAAAACAACTGAATACATATTTAAAATGTGACACCTGAAGAGAAAAAGAAAGGTCTGGCTGCAGCTCAGGAAGGCAGTGCTTCCGTGGATGTCACTGCTCTTCAAAGCCTGCAGCTACCCAGGGAGTCTCTTTTCCAAGAGCCCTTCTGACAAGTAGGGCTGTGGGACCACACGGCCCCACATCCACAAACCTCTCCTCGCATACACTGCAGGAAATTTAATCAATCACAGGGATGCTACTGCCTCCCTAGGGCTCTCCTGCAGGCTGCTGCTAAGGAAAGGATCAATTTGGCAAAACAAAGCCACGTTTAAACAACAGCAAATGCATCCCTTTTTCTTTCAACACTTGGAGAAAGGGCAGGTAAGTGCAAACATCATTTTGAGAAAAGCAAAACAGTAGCTTTGCATTCAATACTGCCCATGTTCAAACACTCCTGATGAAAATTCTGAGAGAGAAGCTAAACACTAGCTTTAAAAGCTTTCTGGAAATCATTCTTCAGAAGAATTCTGGAAACCATAATGAGAATGATTACTGGCAAAATAAAAAAAAACTTAAAAGCAGCAAAACTAAGGAATAAATTATATATTAAAAAAAGCAACAACTCAGTCACAACTACTACAAATTTCAAGAACACAAAGCATAGGGACACTAACTTTTAAAAAAATATCAAAACTAGTTCTGTCTGGCAACAGATTCTACACCATGTTACATAGAACAGACTTGTTTTCCATTTGCTTGCGATTTTACTGCTGTGTAGATTCTACACACCTCTCCTCACAAAGAGTGAAATACCTGCTCCTTATTTACTTCCCCCAAGGAAGAACATGAGCAGAGGAAACAGCTAGATCCACAATACCACACTGCACATGGAACTGGCCAACACAGGCCTCTTTTGGGAGCTACAAAAGGGAAGCCACACATGCATCCTCAGTGGCATTTGCAGTCCTTGCTGATGACAGGATGGTGGTCAAACCCAGGGTGACTGCTGGCATCACAGCACAGCCCTTCATTCCCAACCCACCCCATTGTCTCATCTTTCACCTGCAGTTAGTCTGCTGTCACCTCAAATATTCCATTTCCAGCTCCGTAAATGCAAGGAAGTACTTCACATCCTCTTAACCATAACTAAATTCCCCCCTGCTGCCCAGGAACAAACAACAGGGTAGAGATGAAATAGTCTTGAGCTCTGTGTCCTGGCCAAAGACAGAAGCAGCTACAGAGAGATCTCATTCAGTCCATGCTTCCTGGCTTGGAAAATGCTGCATGAAGATGAAATCTTAATTTCCTGAAAAATTCAGTTGTGTCCACAACCAATGGTGGAAACGGCCACTCTGATGAAACTGAAATTTCAAGGATTCCTTTTAAGGATTTCAATTAACAAACAGAAGTAGAACAACAAAACATATTTTCAGTCCTATGGTTTTTTTCTTTCTGAAAAGCCATGTTTCATTCAAAGACATATCATTTAGGATGTTATTTCTTATTATATAGAACAATTAGAGGAGTCAAAAGCCGAATACAATGTTTTGATTTCCTTAAAATAGTGCTTCAATGAAGCTAAAATAACATGTTTTGAAAAATCAGTTTTATGGACAAATTAATGTTTGTTTTCATCCTCATTCAAAAGAAAATCCAGCATTGGCATTTCATTGAAAACAGGCATGCCAAGTTTCAACCAGCTGTAATATTGTAACTGTGAAAACAGATTCCAGAGATTCCAGAGGTTCATAATCAGCTTTGAGCAATTGTTAAAAATTAAACCCACACACCAAACAAGTCTCCTCAGAAAATGGCAAAAAGATCCATGCCTTCACAGAAATAAAAAAGAAACCAAGCTAATAAACAAAAAAAAAAAAAAACCCAAACAAACAAACAAAAACCCAAATAAAACACTTTAGGAAGAGAACAGCTTCTCAACAATATTCCTCTGGGAGTCTAACATGGGCAAAACAACTCACTTTTCATACACTGGCTCTGAGAAATGGAGAGTTGCTTTTGGTATATTTTCCATATAAACCTCTTTCCCTCAGAGATCTCTTGAGACAAACAGGAGCCACAGAAGATTTTTACCCGAAACTTTAATATTCAGCAAAGTTTCATGCAACTTAAGACATGACAATACAGTGTAACTCTCTTCTAACAGAAAAGGTTGAAAAATAGTTTTTCCCATTTATGATGCCTAAAATTATTTACATTTAAAGCACATATCAAGCTAATTCATACAAATATGATGTAAACATTTTCAGGAAAGACACATGCATACCTTACTGCAGTCTAAACACTATGAACACAGTCATTCTGAGATTTTGATTTTACAAGGGCCAAGTCCAGTATACCACAGCGTAAGTGGCAATTCTAACACTGCACCCACATCCAGCAAAAATCAGTTTATGATTTTTCTTTTAATCAGTTCAACAGCCACTACCACCTTTCTTCAGTGTTGAAATTGTTTGAGTGATTTTTGTTCAAACAAGATAAAATCTTACGTTGGATAGAGCTATGAAATTGTCTGTGAAGTACCTGCTTCATCTGCTACTGGTATGCTTAAAGATTATCTGATGAGCTGTGGTGGTTGAATTAACCAGAAATCACACATACTGTGGTTTATCTTGGACAGAAAAGTAAGAAAAGAAACCTATAAATTTTTCATCCAGTGACTGAAGACACTAAACAATCATACCAAAATAAATTGTAAAATCAAAATTATAGAATAATTAAGAGTGGAAGAGACTTACAAGATCACAGAGTCCAACCTTTGACCAAACATCACCATGCCACCTAAGCTACAGCACAAAATGCCATGCCCAGTGTTTGAAACACTCTAGGGATAGTGACTCCACCACATCCCTGCGCAGCCTGTTCCAATGCTTGACAACCCTTCCACTGAAAACACTCTTCCTGATGTCCAACCTGAACCTCCCCTCATGCAGTGTCAGGCCATTCCCTTTTGTCCAGTCCCTGTTGCCTGGGAGAAGAGACCAACCGCCACCTGGCTACAGCCTCCTTTCAGGCCCTTGGAGAGAGCAGAGTGACCAGCTGCCACCAGGACACAGCTCCATCCACCAGCACTCCCTGGGCCAGGCCCAGCCACCCAGACGGCGTCACCCAGCACAGAGAGCACCTGTCCAAGCCATGGCTGCCAGCTGCTCCAGGAGAACGCTGTGGGAGGCAGTACTGAAAGCTCCACTGACGTCCAGGCTGACAACATTTACAGCCTTTCCCTCACCCACAAGGTAGGTCACCTGCTCTCAGAAGAAAATCAGGTTCTTTAAGAAGGACCTGCCTTTCCTAATCACATGCTGGCTGGGCCTGATCCCTTGGCTGTCCTTCTTCCACATTCCTCTGGACCCTCAGATAGATTCCTTCCAGCCCCATAGACCTGTGAGGGTCTGACTTGTGACCTCCATAGTAGGTCACTACTTCCTCCTGGATTGCAGGGGGTCTAGTCTGTTCCCCATCCCTGCCTACCAGCTCAGGAGGCTGGTTGCTCTGAGGATAGCTGGGCTTTCTGTTAAAGACTGGGGCAATGAAAGCATTAATCATCTCAGTCTTGTCTTCATCCTTAGCTTAGTACAGGTTTTGTTGACCCCCTTCCTTACTTCATCAAGAATCAAAAACACAATCATTTTGTGGTGGCTGTGCCCAAGATGGCCTCTGACTACCACATCTCCCACCAGCCTTCCTCTGTTCATAAACAGCAGGTCCAGCTATGTCAACTTATCTTCCACACACGCCAGAAACCTCCTAGACTGCATCCTCACCACTGTGCTGTTTCCCCGCAGGCAGTCATCAAGATAAAAGTCTCCCATAAGCCAAAAGCATCATAAAAACATCAGCCAGTTGCTTATATCATACTTCATCTTATATCTTCATCCTGGTTGCGTGGTCTGTAACAGACCCCCACCAGGATGTTGGCCTTCTCCCTGATTCTTACACAAGTAAGGCCCTCAACCTTATCATCACTGTCCTATAAAGTCAAACTACTCCCTAACATACAGAGCCACCCCACTGATTCTCCTTCCCCTCCTCTCCCTTCTAGAGAGCCTACAACCATCCACAATGTCCTAAGTTCTGCCTGGAAACTCTCTACTAAGTCAGTCCCATGTAGCACATACAAAATATAAGAAAGCACATTAACCTTAAACCATGTACAAAAAAAAGAAAAACTTGTGCAAGAAGCTTGTGTTAAGCCCAGAAATTACTTCTGTAGTCTAGAAAAAACCTGCATCATGTAATCGCCAAAAAAATTAAATAAGAGAACACAAAGAGGGACTATTTCTTTAACACTCTGGCCCGCAATGCAGGCATGGAGGAGGAGAAACTCATAGGGATCACTGCAGGACTACTTCCAGTGGAGCCAGGGAATCCCTGCCTCGTACTCAAAAACTCAGCAGCCTGCAGCGAGGTGTATCTGGCCTTCTAGAGCAGAGAAGGTCAGAGTCCAGCTAGCTGAGGTTAAGGCCGACACCCAGCTGCATATCCTTCCAGCACCCCTCGGCGTCGTAAGGCCTCGGGCTGTGCTGGCTGCGGACTGGATCGCTGCTAACGACGAGAAGGAAGGAGCTGGACACTCGCTGGGGGCTAAACAGGTTTATTGGAAAGCCCACAATGTACCAAAAAATGACCCAAAACAAAAGGTGCTTCAGGGTTATAAAGGGAAGGGGTGGACCCAGGAGGGGTTTACATAAGACCAATAGGGGGAGGAGAGGGGATGAGCTTAACACAAATGACATAGTGGAGAGCCCAATAGGTACCAGGTATGGGAGGGGCCCCGGGACCACAGCCAACCACAACCCCCAAAGCAGAGAAGCTTCTGGAATACTAGGTGGAGTGGGGGGTGATTGACTTCACCCAGGAGGAGAAAAAGCATACATGTTAGGGAAAAAGGGGAGGAGGAATTATATAACCTAAGAGATTGACAATATACGTAGCAAGGGTTGCTAAGGGAACCACGTAACTGGCAGGGCTGTGGCGGGAAAACTGAGGAGGGCAGAACCATTTTACACAAAACAGGGGGGAACAGATACATAAAATGGGGGAGGAATTAAATGGACTTAACGAACACACTACAACAGCAGCCCGATGCACCACAGCTGATACTTTTGGGTGGTTCCTCTCAGTGAGACAGGCACAGAGAAGAAGCAGTAGGGTTGTACACTGTCCAAACAACTGCATTATCAGAGAAGCAGCTGAGTATCAGAGAAGCAGCTGAGTAATTCCACCAACAGACTGTGTTCCCTGATGAGCACCAACACGTGTGAAAAACAGTCTGAGTTCTGCCTACACAGGACTTTCACTTTGTGGCCTCACTAAAGTGCTAATCTGAAAGAGTAAATTAGAAGATCCCACTGGACCCATTCACCTGAGGGCTCTGGGACCTGCAGAAGCAAACACAGATTTCACTCTGGGACCTTAGATCTGCAATGCTCCAAAGACACATTTAGCTCAGATATTTCCTGCATTCCCATGAGCAACAGAGGAGAGGAAAAATGACACTAAGAAATATTTAAACTAACAATGTAAGTTAGGAGGAAGAAATAAGATCTTTAATTTTTTTTGTCTTTTGAGTCTAAGCTTTTTGATTTTCTTTCTGCCTTCCTACACATATGTTGTCTACACTACAAGAAAACAATGAGATATTTCTGTAACTACATCTAACATTCACTGTTACAGATTTCAAAGAACTTGAAGGTTTTTCCTTCAAATTTGGTACTGGCAAGAAATAGGGAAAATCCATAGTGCACTCATGACTTACCTCACGTACCCCATGTGTTCAGAATAGTAGACTTATATATAACAGAAAAAGTTTTTAGCAGTGATAAAAAGCATAAAAATAAGCACTTTTCACATTGTCAAGTGCATGGGTATTAAGTGATAATGAAAAGCTATTTGGAGTATGGCAGAACTGGCACTCCACCAAAATAGAAGGAAGCTCCCTGTTAAGATAGGGAGTTTTACAAATGCACAATCTACCTGCTGTTTTTTTCAGTGCTGCTTTATCTTCAGAAAGAATAAAGCTTACTAGAAAGCTTAATAAATAGACCAATTATCACATGGGAGATACTCTAGAGTGAAATCCAAGCAGATGGTCTTATGAAATTTCTGATCACGTCTACATCATGCTTGGAAATAAGCACACAGCCTTCCACTGGAAACTAGATTAAAAGCACAACCCACAATATGAAGTAGAATGCTTTATGACTAGCTTGACACATTTTAAATTTAATTTGCATCCAGCTATAGTTTTACTTTTGTGCCCACCATCCCACCTGCTCTGGAACCCCAATGGAAAGCAGAGCATGAGCCTACTCCTCCAGATGCTCCTGGCTGGAAGAGTGACACTTGATGCAGTCAGAGCAGCCTTTTGAGAGCTCAGCCTGGCCCCGGGGTTTACAGCTGAAGTTATCAGACAACAAATCTTGTTAAAAGTACATGACACGAGCATTTGGCAAAGCCTCATTTGCTGCCTTCCCAAACTTACTCCTGCATCTGGATCTGCAGGACAGCATTACCTACTGACCCACCATCCTCTCAGCCTTCTCGCTGCAGAGCAAAAGCTGCCTGGACGGTTTCAGGACCAAAGCAAAACAGATGCTAGGAAGTCATGGCAAATAAATGGAGCTGGGAGCAAACAAGACAACATAATTTAAGTGACACCAAACACTACTTTTTTTTTCATATTATATGCTACTTGTAATTATAAAAGAAAAAAAACTTTAAAACACCCCTATAGTTCCACTTAAAAAGGAGATTTCTGAATCTCATAGTTTAAGCAAGAAAAAAATACAAAGGCATAAACTGAATATATCCTAAAGGACCAGACATCTAAAGAACAACAAGAAACAAACAACAGAAAACCGGCAAAATAATTATAATTAAAAAAACCCCAGCGCACACAAACCCAAGAACCAAAAAACAAACAAACAAAGGCAAAACTAAACAAATAAACCAAAGTCCTCTCCAACCTTGATATTCTTTCAAGAGCTTGGAAGTTTTTACTCCACCATGTGATTTCTGACTTTCTTTTGCCATCTATCACACTCCCCAGACATGGTCAGCCCTCATTGCCTCTGCAAAGGTTTTCACTGTAGAAAAACAGCTTACCCAGCATCTTGTTTTTCCATATACCAACAAAATAAGACCTTCAGTTGACTGCACCCTTGAAAGGCAGCAGTCTGGGTAACAGATAATTCATGTGCTGAAAGCACATGCATCACCACCCCTATAGGCACCCTATCACCTTAAAAGATCACTTTGAATTATCCTTAAGGTTTCCAGGGTGGTTAAGCTTGACCAGTAGTTTTTAAAAAAATCACATCTACTAAGCAACCAATTTCTGCTAGTTAATTTCATCCTTATTTATGACATTTTAGCCCAATTGCCTTTCTCTCAGGCATATACATTACGCCAACAAATACAATGATTACTAACTAGGTACTGTTTTCTGGATTTCTACCTTAAAGGGAGGTATAAAGGGCCAAGGTTGTCACTATAATGCAATTCCAAACTTCAACCTGCCGAATTTCAGAGTGCTACCAGTGCACCTTGAAGGTACATTGGCACAGTGACAGCAGCTGTCTTTGTCAAAAGTAAAGAAGAAAAATGCTACCTTAAAGGGGCAGCATTTTAATTTTCAAGTTTAAATGACATTATTTCATCTTAATTGGTATCCCAAAATCTGTACACTGGAGTGTCCAGGTTATATAGTGTCAAATTTCTTTTTTCCCCCTCAATAGTCATTTATATTGTGATGAAAATTCTTTTACTTATGAAGCTTTAGAATATCCTGCAACCAGAAGAACATGACAGTGGAAACTAATCCAAAGAGAGCATGCTCTCTGTACAGCTACACAGCCACCATTTATAAACATCTTGCCATGAATTTTACCATTCTAACTTATTTTGATGCTTTTTCTTTAGAATTGATGCAAAAAATATATTCAAACACCATAAAAAATACACTCTATTATGAAACCTCTTTGAAAATATGTTATGTTTTTCAGCTGTTTTGCAATGCACAGTATTCCTGATTTAGGAGTCTCTTGCTGCAAATCAGAACATTACTGTCACATAAATTTAGGCAAATATATCTGTAATTACACACACACAAAAAAAAAGGCACCATAGCACTAACAAAGAGCAGTCTTACAGTAACAAACCACATAAGCCTTCTCTGCCAGCACTAGCTACAGATTAAAACAAAAAGCTGTTGCAATAGCCCACCGAAGGGCATATAGGTATTTTCAGTGACTCCTCAGGGGGGTAAAATACAGTGGAGGCAGGGTGGAATTGGGAGGGACGGTAAGAGCTAGCATTAAGCAAACTACGCAGACAGATTGACTCGCGGCCTCTCAGAAGCCCTGGCTAACTCCGCCCAGCTGGGGTAGGATAGATAGGGGTAGGAGCTAACAATAAGCAAACCATGCAGACAGATTGAGTCTGCCTCTCCGAAGCCCTCGCTAACTGTGCCCACAGCAGCTGGAGCCGTCGGTGCACACCCCGTGCTCTGCACACGGGCACAGCGCTGAGCCCACCACGGACGGACAGACAGACAGCCCTGAGGGGGATCCGTGCGAGCGCATCCGCACACAAACGGCATTGCATAACAGCAGCAAGTGCAGCTTCCAGCTCATGAACACAGAATTCAAGTTATCAGGTTCTTATAATGAATGACAGAGAAACCTTTCCACGTCCGAGCAGAGATCGCTCACCGGCCCGGCAGTCACCAGGCCCGGCAGGCCCAGCCGCCCACCCTTAAAGGGAAGGGCTGGCAGTCTCTTGTCCCCGCCGAGCTCACCGGCCTTTCTGAGAGGTGCCTTGCTTTTTCTGCAGAAGCAGGTAGCTCAGACACACCACACGAGCTCCAGAGAGAGGGACCCGGCTGCCAAACTCCTCCATTCCTGGTGCCGAGTGACCGACGAGGCCATCTAGAGCTTACCCATTGCTGAGAGCAGCAAATGCCACCCGGCCGCCCCTCGGCTCCCTGCGGCTGACCGAGGAGCGGCCAGGGGCTCCCACTCAGACCGAAAAGGCAGCGGCGATCAGCAGCCAATTCCTGCAGGTGGCACGTAAAAAAAGCTCCTGATCTGCGCTAATGCCCGGCTCAGGGTGGGGTGGGGAACGGGGAGAAGAGATTACAGCCCTTGTTTGGAATAATGAGGCAACACACATCCTGCAGATTTAATGGGAAGAGGAACAGGTTTCAGTTAGAGACAAGTCTGCAGGCTCATTGCTACCACCAGTTGTCACTTACCAGACTGGTACACACAACCTATGCAACAACAGGCAAAGGAAATAATGGCTAAAGGGAACAGGAAGCTTTCTTAAGGCACTTGTCACACCTAGTGATCATCATTCTGGCACGTTTCAAAAAGAAACATGAACACTAACTGAAAGGGATGATTTGAGAACAAGCCCAAGTCAGACAGGTTTTCTTCATGCCTTCTGCCACTCAGGAACCATTTCCTTGCATACTGATCTAAAAGTGACAGTATTAAATCAGTCTGCAACAGTTAATCAAGATTAACAGCTTCAGCACACAAATGTTAACAAATCAAATGGACACACTCCTACTGAAGGTCAGACGAGCTTATCTTCCTTGCAAGCTGAAAGGGCCTTCTAGGGCTCCTTGATCAATGTCATCAAAGTTTTCCGATTTAAAACTTTGAGACTAGACACGTTCTTCTCCCAACCAAATGACAACTTAGCCCAGCATCATGATTCTAATTAGTGGCCCTTATTCTGGTCTCATTTGTCTGGAGAATCATCTGGAGTTTTAATTTTATTTCCCTCCAAAATAATATTTTTCTGTTTTCTTCACATCGTTAGGGACAGCTTTAAGGGTATAGGATTTTGGGGTTTTTTTGTGAGGGTGCTCTATACCAGATGCCTGAAGAAGGAGTGTAAGAAAAAAAAGGCAAATAGAGAAATTCTCCTTTAGCAGTTCCTAGCAACAGTTTAATGGCCTTTTGATCTTCAGGCTACATCAAGGACATGTTTAATAATAACCAACACACCTTTCTCTCAGCATAAGGAATTTAATCAGTTTCTCTGGCACTAACCAAGCCATTCTTCCTTCTCTTAATAAGGCAGAACGTTAAGTTAAAAGTAATTATTTTTTGAAATATATATTAAAGAGAGACGATCAGAATGACTGGTTAAGATGCAGGACTGAGAGTCAGAAAATCTGATTTCTTCTCTTTGTTCCCTAAGCAAGTCCACGATAAGGGGACAGTTTTTGTTAAAAATAAGCTATTTGACTCACTTTTGCAGAAGGAACATTTCCTCTTTAATTTCACTGAGATTCAATCCATCTTTAATCAGGAGAATAAAACTTATTTTTCAGTCTTAAATTAACTTTTAACTTTAACCTTTTTTAACAGTCCTAAATTAACTTCCAGTCTTATAATTTAAATTATAAGACTCTAAGACCAGGGTTCATCTTTACTGTGATTTAGTACTCTAGTTTAGGGAGGCCAGTCTTGGTGGCTACAATTTATAACAGTACTGGTATTTAAAATCTTGGAAGAACCAAAATAAGCAGTCTACAGCTCTTCAGCAAATATTTTATACCTCCAAGATAGAATTTTTTTTATAAAATCCAGGAAGTCAGAGAAACAAATGCCAATAAAAATCCTATGGAGCCTCACTCCCTAAGACAACTTAACTTCCCACCTTCAGCAAGTAATGTAAAGGAAAAAATGAGGACTGATTCATGCAGTTTGTTCAGTTCAGTTCATACATGCAGGTTGTCACCATGAGGCTATTACCTTTTCTCTCCACATCCCATACCTTGTTGGTAAACCTGCCTTTGGTACAGCAAGGAGGAAGTTACAAGTCTGCTTAAAGATCAGATCTAATGCAGACTTTCCATTTAGGTTGGTTTTCTTCCCACAGGCTTGGCCTACAATCAGTAGGGACAGAGAAGAAGCAGGCCTACCCCTTGCTGGCAGCGTGCAATTTCACTGGGTAAGTGCAGCATGAACCTACAGTGCTCAGCAACAACCTTCATCATCACAGCTGCCCTCTCCTATCTTCAGCCCCCTCAGCCATTACTTTCACTCCCTACAGGGTCCTCCCATTTTTAGCCACTTACTCAACAGGCTTGTTGTTGTCATTGCAAAGCTCCCACACCTTCTCAGTGACTTCTCATGGACAGCTCCTTGCAGCACTGACTCCTTCTTCATAGCCAACAAACTCCAATTCTCTTCACAGCTCAACCAACAAACTCCAGCTCTCTCCTCACCCAGCTAACCCACTCTTTTGTAGCACTCGTCTCCTTATTGGACACAGCTGTGGCCTGTTAAGTTCAGGCCTGTTCCTAATCTTTGGTGATTAGTACAGCTGCAACTCCTCAGGTGTGAGATTACCTTCTGCACTATCTTTATTCTCTTACATTCTATCCCTCCACAGTTTGTATTGAATCAAATCCGAGAATGGAGCTTTTTTCCTCAGCTAGTTCATGAAGCTGACACAAAACCACTGGTGCCAGCAAGGGAAGGCAGCTGGTAGGGACAGAAATAAGCAGGGAAATGTTACAAATTTAATTTTTTTTAGTGGATGTTGTTGTTGGAAGTTGTTTTCAAGTGTGTTCAGATAGCATCTTACATTTATGCAATTTTGGGTTTGTATAAAAAGAAAAAAGAAGAAATTAGTAATATCAAGTTATAATTTTTAGATCTTCAAGAAGTGCCCAAGTGCTATAAGGAATAGATAATTTAATCTCTCTGCATTTGAGTTTGTTGTTTCAACAGTTCATCAGCAACAGGAAACACCTATTTATTTAATAGTGAAATATGAGAAAGAGGATATAAGACCCGCCTAATTAATTCACAGGAGAGCTCATTCATAACATGTTTTAGAGAGGCTGAAACCCTACTTGAGTTCACATATTACCATTTGATCGTATCTTGTACATTTGTGTGGCAGCTGCTAATCACAATCCCTTCCAAGATAAATTATCCATTTCTGCTATTCACACAATATTTCTGTGTTTTAATTTTTCTTATACTTTTGATTTCAAGAACCAGGTGTTGCCCTACAAAGCCTGGATAAGATGAAAACCTCTCCACTTACCAGAAAAATACAGAGTCTCTTGTCAGATCCCACCTTTGCATGTGGGATTCAGAAGTATTTGAGCAGTGAGAGCAGTTAAATAGTTTTGTTTCTTTTTTACAATGTCCACCCAGTCAGAAGTCACTGTATTTGAGATGTGTTCATTTGAGATATTTCACCAAATATGGTGCACAAAGGGCATATTCAAAATAGGCCATGTGACCTTACCCTGCATTACCTCTTCAACCTTTCGACTCCTCTAAGATGAATATTCAAAAATGGAGAAACACAAAGAACAGATACAAAGCTTTGAAAAGCTTCCTTACTAGTCAACAAATTAATAGAGTTTTAGGCTAAAATGTCTGGTGGCTTCTCACCCTTTCCTAGATAAATTAGCAGTTTCTGCTCTTCACACAAACCTGTGTTCTAATTTGTTCCTGAAAGATTATAAAAGTTTATAGAGAAAAAAAAAAATAGAAAGGATAGATTCCAGGCAGTGATCAAATAAGAGAAATAGTACTCAGGACTGATTGACCTTTTTGAGGAGGTGAGGACATGCAACATTTTTTCTCCCTTGTTTTAAACAATTCACCATCCTTATCCTCAGCTCAATAAACTCAAGGTGCCTGAGTCAGAGTATCTTCCATTAGAGATCTCAGTGTCAGGGTGCCAGAAGACTCACTGAGAAAGCTTGCTGGAGAAAGCTGTTGCTAAACTAACCATCACATACATTTTAGTTTATTAATGAGTAAAGGTATTTATATTTTATTTTTGAAATTTTGGTCTTATTATTAATAACAATATTGTTTTCTGTAATTAATGTGAAAGCCAATTTCATTTGGCAAGAAAAATGATTTCTTGCCTGCCTAATCACAGTTTACTTTCTCACAGAAATTTGGAGTGCCATAAATCCATAATATTTCTGAATTTAAAAAAAATTAGAATTTTACTGGCAGACATAGGCAATAAATATATTTACTTAAAACTTCAATAATATTGGAGATCTGGATAAAAGAATTATTCAGTTATTCCAGGTAAAATTAGAATTAAATTAAATTGAAACATTGTCCTATGCCTCTGTCTCTTTCCAGTGGTGTAAGTTGGATTTAAATAGTTTTCATGATTGTTTTATTAAGTCATTCTTGCTATCAAAAAATTAGAAGACTCATAAAACCCAGACTGGGTGGACTGAATAGATAACAAGGTCTTTTGATTGGGAGACTGATAACACCTCCTTTATGTACAAAAATAAAACCTTATTTCAACATGAATGTGACAAATCACATAGCTCTAACACTTCGTGGTTTAATTCTAGAGGCTTTCTTATAGTCTGAGAAAAAAGCTTTCTTTTTTCAAATTGTGGAATTAATTGAAAAATACTACCACAGGAAAAAAAAAAAAAAACACCAAAGGCAAGGGAGGGTGGTGAAGAGAGAATATGTTTAACATTTATATTATCATCTCCTGTCATTTAAATTAGGACCACAGCCATACAGAAATCAAAGTAGTGAATCACTCTGTCTATGAAAAACCTCTGCCCCTTTGAAAATCCACTTCTCTAGCATTTCAGTATTTAAGTTTTACAAATACCAATCCCTGCTACAGTCTCTTGCCCTTTGCACTTCTGCCCTCTCAACTTGTTGCAAACCATCCTGTCACCCTCTCAGCTCCATTTGTTCATAAAAAGCCATTTTCCCTCTGTGTCCAGCCCCTTATACAGCCAAAGCCTTGTGCTTACCTTCTGGAAAGCCCAGCTGAGATTCTGCTCTACCAGACTGGGAGCAAACTGTCTCCCTTTGTGAAGAGCTGCACACTGACCTCACAGTCTTGTAAAGGGGAGAAAAACCTTCCCGCCTGCAGTGAGCAGGCAATTTTCACAGATCAGGTGGAATGTATAAGAGGACAAGAAGCTGTCTAAAGTTTTGATGTACTATTTCCAAATTTGTCTATGTGAAACTAAGGGGAGTGAACAGCAAGACTCATTTTTAATTAGTCCCAGTGAGTCATTAAATTGTTGCTTATTTTGCAGGCTGCAAGATGGATAATAGAGTTCCTGCATTACAATCTGGTATAAAAACAGGAAAGTAAACTTATTCAAACACACACAAATCCAGACATATTGCTAGTAAAATGTTTATTGATGTTATGCAATATAGTCCAAGCACATCTCAAATATTCGTTAAGAAAAAAAGATGAACACAGCAAATAAACATTTTTCCAATTAAGTGAAAGCTCTTTAAAAGTTTAGGCTGTATTCATTAAAATTGGATTCCATTCTGACGATAACTAAAAGCAACTTTGTGGGGTTCCTCATTTATCTTTTTTCCAGTAATTAGCATATAGAATGCAGCCATTTGCAAATCAAAGTACACTGTTTGTGCTGCCAGTACTCCAAATTCAACATGGACTCTCAACACAAATTCTTCTCAGGGCTGTCTCTTGCACAGTGCTCCTCCACATCCTCCAAATGCATCCAAAGAGCGAGAGCTGCTATTCCCAGGCTGCCCCTGCACACACCACCTGTATGAAGCAGAGCAACAGAGTTCCCAGGCAGGTGCAAAGGAGTGTTCTTTATTGCCAAAAACCAGGCCTTTTTAAGCAGTTAGCTGGTTGTTAGTTTGCATAGTTTTAAGGCACAGCAAGCCCAAGTCAACCAACCCCATTCACCACGATGTGGACATGATGTGGACGTGGCAGCAGTCACGCAGCACATCTCTTATGTCTCTCATTTCTTTCTACCCCTGTTCCAGCTGAGTCACTCTCCCATAGTTCCTTTCTACTTACCCTAAGCAGCAGGCCTGAGCCACAATTTTACAAGGGTAACAGGCCCTTATTTTATAAGGCTTTACCTTTATTCAGCGAACACCCTCACTCTCCTCAGCATCGCACGTGGCTCCCTCCTCAGCTGTAGAAATAGGAGCAGTCTGGGGCTTTTCCTCAAGTACATGTACAAAGAATTATTATTTGTATTTGCTGCTGTTTGGAAAGGAGATGGGAATACTTTCAGGAAGGGGTCCAACCCATTTCTGTGCAAGCACTGCCAGAGCAATGCACGGTCTCTCTCTGTGCCTGCCTGTGCACCCTGCTCGGACACTGCTACAAGGCTCACATGTCAGATGTACCGAGCTCAGCTCAGCAGAATCAGCTGCACTCAGGTGAGTTGGTTGAGCAACAAATGGGCCCACCAGGTAAGGTGTCCCCAACTCCTCGGGCCACCTCCTCCCTCAGCACTGCCTGCTCAATGAGAGCAAGCACTGTGTGTGAATATTAAAATGTAACAAAACTACTTCATGCAGGAAAACTTGGAGTCTTCTGCCATTTCCATGGATTAAATAGCTTATAGTGTCAAAAAGCAGCACAGTCACTGCAAGAAAGGGGTAGATAATGAAATGTTGGGAATGGGACAGGAGAGAACAGGAGCATGGCTCTCACTCCAGGCAGCAGCAACACACCAGAGAGGCTCAGCAACTTCACAAAGAGCATTTTGACCACCACAATGAACTGGAAGCTTATTATAGGGGCAGTGAAAGGTAACGACACAGAAAAATCAGAAAAATCACATTGCTTCAGAGAGGCTCTGAAACACAGACATTTCATGTTAAATTTATGTGAAAAGAAGTGCTGAGATGCCAGTCTATGTAAAAAGAATTCAGTATAACACATGAGGAGGGATACACTACTACTGCTACTTCACTGCTGTACTGGCACTTCCTTTTCTCCATGGGCATGAGCAAATACAGCTCAGCACTCTGGGGGGTTGAACTGCAAGGCAAGGTGATACCCTTCCCTCAGAGCTATTTTCCTGTCTATAATCACATTAATCTAGTTCATCAAATATGATTGGTGGGATAATGAAAGTGTGTTTTGTCTCCCCTGCCCCTGTGAAATGGGTATTGCTGGAATTCACATGCGTTGCATCTGCACTACCTACTACTTGCATCAATTTTAATTCATTTTTAAGAGCTACTTCTTGCACAAAATGCATGAATGGTAAGATAGAAATGAATGGCTGCACACTGCTTTGCAAAGACAGGTTATTTCATTGACTCAGTCCATTGGTGTCATTAACAATCAACCAAAGTTCACCAATTTCATCTCAGTATTTTGCCTGAAGATACTGTGAATGAGGTACTGTATCTACCTTGAACTTGCTGTAATTTTAAACTGCTCCACTTTATCACAGCTCTCCATCTGAATGACTAGTGCCAGGAACTTGCCACTGTAAAATTAATAACATATTGACACTTCCAGCCCCTCAGTCTATCTTTGAAGTTTGAAAGCAATATCAAGGAATAAGTTATTTTACTTGGAAGTGATGACAATTTGTCTAAGACCACAATTCTCCAAATGTAAACAAAACAGAAAGTACACATTTTGGCAGTAACAAATAAATCAAATTTGCATTGGAAAGCATTGAAGGCTAGTTATTTCTGGCCTCTCTACAAGGACTCCAGGGCACAGAGGAAGAATGTTAAATGGTCTATTTCCTTCATGATTAAGATCACTGGAGATAGACTGCTCTCTCTCAAGGCTGGATAGATGGGGTCATGATTTCAACTCCCTCTTGGAAAACACTAGCTGTGATCCCAGCTGTAGCATGATGCTTCTCTCTTGTGCCAGGGATGGCTCCTTGCTCCCTCCACGTGGCCCTGCATCCCTTGGAGGATCAGCACTACTGGTAGGAAGCAGAGTCCCTGAGTAAGACCACAGGGAGGCACCACAAGATTTAGAGGTAGCAGCTGTGAATTTCACAGGGTGCCTGCTGCCACTCAGTGACTGCAAAGTACCAACCACATGTGCAATTCCTTCCTTGCCACTGCCCTCAGTGGGACTGCTGCCCCTTGCCAAACATTTATTCTGACAGTTCTCATTGTAGAAACAAATGTGGGTTTTCACCTGGGTTTAAGCTGAGCGACCTGCACAGCTTTGGATATCCCTTAAGGGTGGGACTTCAGTCAGCCGGTCAAGCTTCCCTTTCTTGCAAGAAGCTGCAGGGTGACGCCATCTGAAAGCATTCAACCCTCCAGTGTTACAGGACAGAATCACTAAGGTTGGGAAAGACCTACAAGACCATCCAGTCCAACCTCCAACTGAATTGCCCCATGCCTGCTAAACCATATCACAAAGTGCCCTGTCTGTTCATTTTATGAACACTCTCAAGTAATTCCACTACTTTTTTGGGGAGCCTGCTTCAATGTTTAACCATCCTTTCAGTGGAGAAATCTTTCCCAATGTCCCCCCTGAACCTCCCTTGGTGCCACATGAGGCCATTTCCCTTTGTCCTTTCTCTAGCTGCTTGAGAGAAGAGGCAAACCCTCACTGGAACTTCTTACAGCCATGGGCTGTCTTGTTGCTTAAAACTCCATGGGAGCGGAAGCAGGTACCTTACAGAATCACAGAACAGTTTGGGTTGGAAATGTTGCTCTCCTAGTCTTCAAAGAACAGAACAGAATTCCTACAGCTGACAGCGATGAGTGGTGGGGAGTTACCCTGGTTCAGCCCACAAAGCTGCTGGGTCCCTATGTCTAATCACATGTGGCTGAGCCTGGCTGCTCCCAGGGACAGTGACAGGAGCAAACCTTTTCTGTCAACATCCTTGCACACAGGTTATGTGTACCAGCTTGTGCATATGCTGAGTTTGGGATGCCAGTACCTCAGGAACGCACCCAAGCAGAAATATTTCACATGCTTTACATGGAGCTATAACTTTTCCAATGGATTTACACAAAGAAGAACACAGCAGTAACAGTGGGGAACATGAAAAGTCAGAGGGACAATACTCTTGTCTTAGAACAATACACTACAGAAGTCAGGAATGACCTTTAACATTGCCTGAACATCCTCCTGAATGCAGTATCCAATAAGATTGGTTATTCTTGGACAGCAGTATACTTTTCTCCTCGTAATTTATTCATTGCTAAGTCTAATCCTCATGCTGATAAGGCAATATACAATAAGGAGAAGAACATAATCATGTTTGAGGACAAGAGTAAGAAAGCATGCCCAAGCCATTTCCTGGTTTGTCACAAATGATTTCAACACCGTTTTGTTTTATTTCTTCCTGGAAGATGAAAAACAGTGTCTAATGTTTCAACCAGAGAACTGTATTAAACATAGTCTTTTCTCTATCAGTATTATTAGTCAAGGATGAATTTCATAGCCTGAAAACATGGATAAGCTGGATTAAAAGGGAAAGAAATGGTGGGAAGAGCTCTGCTCTGCAGGGAAAATTATAGAAAAAATATGTACGATATTATTACAGTTGTCTTGTTCATGACTGAAGCCTCTATTAACCTAAACCACAACTCGAGCTATATTGACTGATGATGGAAAATGCCACTGGACTGGTGCTGCTCCTGGAGGACTGTCCTAAAAACCTTCTCTGCCCTTCAATGCACATGCTTCTTGCAAGGCTCAAGCCACTCCTGTTCATACAACTTTTGAAATTCTGTTATCCATCCGGAACCATCCTTTTCAGCCAAAAATCTGTTGTTATGATGCCTAGGGCAGGAAGGGGAGAAGAGGCCTCAGTTAAGGAGTCAATGCCTTGGTTAGAATGTCAGTGACTCTAGGAAAGAGATCTCCCTTTGGCATAGAAATCACAAAGCAAATGAATTTTCCATCCAGCACTGTCCCTATCACACACTATGAGGGAATGATCTTCCATCCTTGCTCAAGTATTTGGGTGATTTGTGTCAGTATCTGGATTCTTTACAAGTAGATGCGGGAACATACTGCAAAAAATAGCATGAGGCAACTATCTCAGTGTTTTGATGCAGGAAGTTTCAGGAGACTTTCATACACTGCAATTGAATGAACTCTCAGATTAAAGACCCATCTTCAGCTCTTTGATTTGGTGTGCACCAGTTAACTACTGAACTTGCACAGTTTCTCTTTCCTAGAGGAAAAGAGAGGTTTTACAACAACTAGACAGGTAAGCAGAAACAAGTAGTGCATCCAGAACTCGAACAAAGTAGAACATGGAGATCAGTAAAGAGAATGACATAATACTGGGCAGTGAAACAGATACTATGAAATACAGAGTACACAACATCGGGGAATAGTATGCAACATGTCAGAGAGGTCTTTGGAAGTCCAGCAGAGGATGTTTTACTTTCATTGTATAAAGCAAGACTGTCTTGAACAAAAGAATGAAATCAGCATTGCATGTATCCAAAGTTAATTTATGTACTTGATTCAAGTGAGATGTGACAAGAAGAAAGGAAAAACCAAAGCAAAGGACAACCCAAAGGTTTACAAACTGTCCTAAGGGCTTGAAAGGATAAAAAAGAGCTAATATATATGCATATAAAAATCTTTAGCAAATACCATCTTCATAAAATAATCAACATTGCCCTGGGAAATCATCTAATGTATCTCACAGATCTTGACTAATTTTGTAATTATCCATTGTCTTTGTTACTTGATCTGCATTTTGGCATCATCTGATATTGTCCAAGATTTGTTTCCAAATGCAGCAGAGTTTTTCACATAGATATAAACTCACATTTTTATACTGAGATACTAGGCAGCTAAGCTTTATTACTGAGATTTTCTTACATAAGTGCTTCAGGTTACGTATGTGATTTACCAGGGTTCAGAGCCTTAAGCAGCACTCACTGAATAAAAAATTTTATTTCATATATGTATAAGGCAAGTACAATGATCACAATGAAACATGGTCCCTTATATAAAAAAATATTTTTAAAAGATTAAAAAAAGATTTTGTTTTATTACTACTTTTTATCAGAAATAACTTGTTCATAATTGAACAATTTATTTCTATTCTCCATTACATACATGTTGATTTCAAATGGCTTCTTATTTTAGTGAAGAATTTTTGAGTTGATCTTGTTTTTAGAGTTTTACAAAGTTCTTTCTCTAGTAACTATGTTTTAGTCATAAATATTTTTCATGTTTTTAACCAGTTATATTAGAAGCCAACATCCTTTAAGACAACTTTTCATTAAGCTATTTGAAACAAGTTTCACTAAACAGAAATGAACATTTTAAAAGTGCAATTGTGATCTTCTACAGTATAGAACTGTGACAACTAAGAGAACAGGAGGAATATTTTGATCTTGTTACTGAGCAGAAGAAGATCATAAAATTGAGAGAATAGAAAAATCTGGGAGGGTGAGATAAACTTGCCATCCCAAGAATGAGCGAGATAATTTTTCCAGCTGGGTTATTCAAGCACAGCCTGTCAGCCTCAAAATCCTAGTTCTACTTCTGTAACATTTTCCAGACACATATAAATATCATTTTCCATATGAGAGAGCTTCCAATCACAACTGTAATTAAATCACCATTATTAAGATTATAACAAACTAAGAACACACAAGACACTTGATTTTTAATTGTTTTTCTTTTTTTCACTTTGGGTGAAATAATTAGACTTCTTTGAGTTGTGACTGTTTTCCAGAATTTATATAAATAACAACACTGGTAATTTTTAGATTGGGGTAAAACAACTGCTGGAAGGAAAATAAAGCACTAAGGCTGAGGAACAAGTGCTGCAGGAAAGGTTTCCATGGCCTAAGGATATCAGCTAGTAGTACACACCTAAGCAAAAAGTGATCCTTATCATAGATCAAGCCCCCACTGGGCATGATTACCTTCAGAAGAAATCAAAATTAATTTTCCTGTCTTAGAGAGCTAACATGTGGGAAGAGATGAGAAAGGAGGGGAAAGAGAGATTGAAACAACAGAGAAAGTATATGTCTGTCAACTAGCCAAGACAACACACCAGCATGCCATTGGTTTTAACATATTACAACAGGAGGAATCTGATGGAAAACAAACATACACAGCACACACCCCCAAAACACATTTGCAGATATTTATGGGACTGTCACCAGATAGGCGCTGGAGGAAGCACTCAAGTGGTTACATGAAAGTTTTGAAAAAGTGTCTTAAAACTGGCATTGTAAAGGCATTAGTCCATACACCACTGGGAGGGCTTTGGAAGTGAAGTGAAACATCTTAACCTCAAATTAAAGAAATGAATACCAACACAAATAAGAAAAGTGGATGGCAAGAATTCTTAAAATAAGTGATAAAAGCATTAATGGAATAGAAAAACAAAATTGTTAAGAGAGAAAAAAGTAATAAATTTCCAGAGGAGATATATGTCATAAGAAAAAGCAAGTTCCTTCCCTCTCCTTAGAGGATAAAAGATCTCTCTCCAACAAAAACCTAATAAGGAGGTACTAAAATGGGACCAAATATTTGAGTAATGCACCCAAAAACTTAGAGCATCATCCATCCTGCAGGGAAAGACCTGGATCTACAGAGTCTACCAGTCACCCTAAACAGTGATCTCAGGACTTCCCAGGGATCAGAAGGAAAGTTCCTGTCTGAGCTCAGGAGCTGCCTTGAGTGAACAGCTGCTTTATCTCTGTGTTCTGTAAAGTGCTGTCTGTGATGGTTCCCTGTAACTGCTGCTCTGGAAAGAGCTGCACGAGAGCTCATGCAGGTCTGTACTGAAAGAGCACTTTCCTCTTCTCTCATGCAACACAAAAGGCCACCTGCTTACATTAACTCTCCTTCACTTGTTTATGGGCAATAACCAAAACAAAAATAAACAGAGGAGATGTCCATGGGAGAAAGAAAACACTTTCTGAGAACTGAACTTTAGAAAAATGCACAGAGAATCCAGGACACTACAGCCTAGCTAAATTCACATCAATACGTTGAACAATACAGGTAGCAATGACCAGGGGAGAAAAAAAATAACCCTTTAACAGTATTTACTGTAGCTTTTAATCACACATAATATGTAAAGACAAAAACCTCTTCATAAAGACTAATGCAATTTCAGAGCTTGTTGGCAGTTACAATTCAGTGCTTCTGGAGACTGAAAATCAGTCCAGCATGAATTGCATAACAAATGACTGCATTAAATCCACTCACCAGGCCTCAGAATCCAGGCACCAATCCTGAAATTCAGAACAAAGTGACACCCAGGATGGTGAAACCTTGGGCTACCATGGAAAGGAGCTCTCTCCCACCAGGCTCTGCCCTAGCATCAGAAGGAGCAGCCATGTGAGCACGGCACCAGCTGGCACAGTGACCTGCCTGGCAGAAGATTAATCTGCCAAAAGGTTTTCAGTCCAATCAGTTGGCTGAACTGACTCACTGTGCACTCACACATTGCTCAACCCAGTACAATGTGAGCCAGAGGAACAGATGAGATGGAGGAAGCGTGGGATTGAACAAAGCCTCTACTCAAACCATGTTGTGCACAAAGCCAAGCCCCACACTGAGATGCTCATAGGGGCTAGAGGGGCAAATACATCAGTCTTTGCAACTACTTAATAACCAAGATTTATCTCAAAGAAAGTGCCACTTTCCTACTGGGACCATGTCTGAGAGGCCTGCAGTCTAACAGCTGTTAGAAAGCATAGACCTGAGACCAGTATGGAGCTTCTGAAATTGGAACCTAAATGCAGAGCAAATACATATTTCCACACAGAAAATTTGTCAGAGTATGTCTAAAAAATTGATTTCACTTTAGGAGAATGTTCCAGCACAATACTGCACATGAATCAACACACTCAGCAAATTTAGCTCATTGCAACTGAGGAGTTGAAATACCTTCAAAGACAAGGTATTTTCACTAGCTGCATCTCCCTGAATGGAGAGGAAACACCTGCAGCTTCCACAAGATACTCTGTACTCTGTCTAGTGTCAGATATACCCACCAGCCAATATTAAGCTATAATTAAGCTATTTTGGATTTTTTTTATCAGCAGAATCCATTTTTGATTCAGGTACAAATCAAACACTTTATTATTCCTACCACTAAAAGAGAGCCATATGGAAAAATGTATAGATTACTGTAATAGATCATTAAAATATCACAGAAAAAGCAATTCAGATACAAATTTAGACTCTGCAGTACTGACTAGCAATGTATTAAATTAGTGAAAATTTATATACATGAGTGATAAAGATCCCCCAAAAAAATACTTTAAAAAACCCATTAGAATCAAACAAAAATATATAGCCTAATATGTTCCACTTCTCTGCCCCTTCTTCTTGAGTGTAAAGGGTGTGTTTGTGATGCTTGCAGAGCATGCTTCCCAAATGGCAAATGGCTGCCAAATAAATGAAATGTTGCAGCTGACACCATGGAAGTTTGGCTCTTTTCTTTATTCCCTTAGGGGAGTTATCACACAAGCATTTGCCTCTGGCAACCCATTCTAATGCACATTGTGATATTGTCTCATTTGGACACAGACTGGCAAAAATTTTGCATAGTTTACATAGAGACTATCTCATATTTTCAAGGCCTGATCTTGGACATGGTTAATTGAAAACATGGGTCCCTTTATACTTAATGCTTTGGTTGTCAGTCACCACCATATATTTCTCTAGTACAAGCACTGCCTCCCCCTTTTCTAAATCTCATTCCTGTATGTTCTCCAAAAGGAAAGAGCCATGGAACAATGATGTCCTCATGCTTGATTTATTCTGCTGTCCATCTTTCCTTAAAACAATAAATTTCATTTCATTTTCAGGACCTTTGGTTTGCATGTCATGGAAATTGAATGGCATGATTTGCAAATGAAGTAAGTTATAAAGAAAACTTCAAATTAGCATACACGTGATACTCATCTGCCTGTAATAGAGGGAGATTAATTGTGTGTTCTTATGAGAAGTAGCTATTTCATTTTTTGAACTCCACAGGTGACTGTACACTCATGCTGGAGTTTTATCCCTTCTCAGATACCCCTGGCATTTCTTCCCATGTACTTCTCCATCATGAGGATAACCCCCATGCTTCAGGCACGGGTTATCCCCCATGGAGCTCTTCTAAGCATGTTCTCAAAGTAAGGCTCCTCTGGCCACGCCAGTCCTTCCCAGGGAACCAAGGCCAGCATGGATACTTACATGCCACCTGCCCACTCTGTGAAGCGTCTGGGCATGAGAAACATTGTCTCTTAGAGGCATCCTTTACCTCAGAGCACCGATCCCACTCCCAACCTGAAGAGAGCCAGCTCATGCTTGCAAGCACTATTAAGCATCTGTTCCATTTTTCATCCCCCTAAACCCCCTTCTGTAACACTTCAGCTATCTACTGATAAACCACATGATTTAAGACTCAGATGTCCACCTAACTCCGTTTTCCACCCCTTCCAAACCTTTACACTTTGGAAGAAGAACTGTCATAAATCTGTGTTGCAAACAATTACTTCTCTCAGCTCCATCACTGGGAGAAAATAGTCTTTGGAATCAAAAGTTTTGTTTTGTTTAAACAAAAGAAACTCTCACATTTCAGTGCATTTGGTTTTACTACAGATTTTTTAAGCCATGTTTTATTTTAAAACTGAGATATTATTGACTGCTTAGTGGCACTTATATAAATAGCACTAGTGAATGCATCAGAGTTCTGTGACTGCAAAAACATGGAAAATAATGATGTCGTCTCTCTTTCACCCATGCTTTCCTATATAGTCACTGGTTTCCTATTACTGCAGTACTGCAGGAATCTGATGGCATAGAGCCAATAACACTGTCAAAACAAACAAACAAAAAATTCCTGGCAGCTACACATAGAGATGGATGGGAAGAAGAAAATTCAAAAGCTACCCAATGACAGTGTGTAAAATATGTCAGAAATAGCAAGAAAACAAAGACAGCTCCTGTGATAAAGAAGAAGCAAGGGTCCCTTGCATTTTATAGCTTCCTTCTTCCAATTCAATGCAATGAGATTGCTGGATTATTTAACCTCTTCAGTGGTTGCACTTTGTAATGAATTAAATACAAAAATAAGTGACAGAATCAATATAGCTATTAATGTTGATAGTACAGGCCAGCAAAGAAGCAGCACCCACTAAAAAGGACAGCACTGTCCTTTGTGAAGTAGTTGAGCAAGACTTAAAATTATCAAAGCACTAAGTTTCAGAGTTAATAACTTCTCAAATTAGGTTCTTATATTTCACCTTGTCAAGATCATGAAGGAAGGCACACTTTCCTTAACATTTTTTAAGATTGTTTTTGCAGCAATAAGAGTCAAGAGACCATTTCCTCTTTAAACAAAATTCAGATTTCAGAACTGAATGCTATGGCAAAGTATAAATTTTGGAGATGTACAATTCTAGAAAATAGAAGATTTTTGCTAAATTATCTACCATGCTTATGCTAGGAAATCAGCAATCAGCACTATTTTCAAAGTCTTAGCACCTTTCTAAAAAAGATTATTTGAACATAGCTCTAATTATAAAATGGTACAACACTTTTTTTTATTAGGCATGTTCCTAATTTGAGATATACATAAAATATGCAGAGAAAAGCAGCTTTCCAACAAGAACTGAATCCACCTCCAGAGAGGTACGTATATCTACTATATCTCAGAGCAGATAGAGCTTTAGGACTGTAAAAATATGGATGCCTACTAAGTTTCTACTTAATAGCATAGCCAAGAAACAATGTCTCAAACAAAGCTGTAGCTATGGCCTGCCAGAAAAAGTCGGCTTTACTGCCTTCAAGCAGCTGTGGTCTGGAAAGCAACACTACCCAACAACATCTATCACCATCAAAGGTTTAAACAAAACCACATTATTCCTTTCTCAGATTTTCCTTCTTGCTATCCCTTATAAAGTGCAGTGCTCGTATTCCTCCAGCATTTCCTCATAAAGCCCAAGGTCCTAAATTAAAATATGCTACTGATCCTCAAACAAGAGATTAAGTCATCACACGGGATGGAGTGATCTGTCTAATTAAGGTAAGGAAGACACGATATTTTTGAAGGCCATCCTTGAAGAAACACATTCTTTCATAATTTCACCAGATACAATGTGTATATAGTGCCAGCATAAAGTCAAAAATTGACACCTTCTCATGTCCACCACTCCTCTTATGTCTTAGTCATTGCCCTGTAGTGAAACATGCTGGTCTTCATTTCTGTGCTGGTCTCTGTACGCTTTGACTGGCATTACCAAAGAAGTTAGTGAAGAACTGCTGCCCATGGAAGGACCTGCTCTGGAGCAGTTCATGAGGGACTGTATCCTGTGGCAGGAACCCCAGGCTGGAGCAGCAGAGATGAAATATTATGAAGTGACCACAACCCCCATTCCCCATCCTCCTGCACAGCTGGGGGGTGGAAGAGGTGGAACACCTAAGAGTAAACTGAGACTGAGAAGGAGGAGGTGGGGAAAGTGGTTTTTAGTCCTGTCTTTCTCTCTCACAGTCCTACTCCATTTTAACTAGGAAAAAATGAAACCAATCTCCCCCAAGTTAAGCCTGTTTTGCCTATGATGGTAATCCATGAGTTGGCTCCCTCTCCTTATCTCAACACATGAGTTTATTTTCTTCCCCCATCCTGTTGTCAAGGAAGAGTGGGACAGCAGCTGGATGGGCATCTAGCAGCCAGCCAAGGTCAAAATTGTGCTTCCCAATAATAGCAACTAATCCAGAGCAGTGGAAATAAAACCCCAAAAAAAAGCACCTCTATAGCCAGTTAGAGGTCACTTACTCCAGCTCTCAGTGAACAGAAACCTGAGCATGTGGGCTGAGCCACTGCCTGTCTGCAGGGACCCACTCCTGCTTCTGCTCTTCCCTTTCAGAAGACAATCCAGATTCAGCTGTGAGAAGGAGTACAGGACAGCACATTTCCAATTTGGTGGTTTTCCATGTTATCTTCATCTGGTGTTCACACTAACCAAACTGAATATTACCAGCAGATAAACAGCCGAAGTGTTCCAAGGACAGCAAACAAATATTTTTCAGCAGGTAGAATATTTCAGGGCAGGAGAAGGGTAACATTTCATGCAGATATGTTGCTGCAAATCACCACTTCTAACACGAGTGCTTTGGTTGGTTTATTTCTTGAATATGAATATATCATTTTGAGAGGAATCTTAGGAAATATTTTAGGGAAAGGAAGAAATGCATATCTAAAGATCCCTCAAGCTGAACATCTTTAAATCCTCCTTACAATCAAAGATGGGGTGAATGACAAGATTAGGGATCGAAAGGTTTGGCTTGAGAGAGTTATTTCAAACTGGGTCACACCTTTTCTAGTCAAGAAGCACAACTTCAAAGGACACTGGACTAACAGCACATCAATTGCTGTATGCCAAGCTTTTTTCTCTACTTGTTTTTTTTCCAAAGATGAATACAGAGTGGCATATGTGAGGGGGTACAAACTCCCTCCTGTTTCTGCTACCTTTAGCAACAACCAGTCAGTTTCCACCAAATTTGACAAAGAGAGGAAGTAAAAAAATCTACTAAGTTTCTACAGTGTTTTTGAAGGCAGAAATTAGAACAGGGCCGTTAAATTTGATCAGTACCCCCACTGAGAGAAAAGCTAAATTCTGGCTCTGGTTTTCAGTACACAAAGAAGAATCCACTCATACCAAAGATATGATAGCAGAGACTAAATTGCCTTTATCCCCATTCAGAAAACCAGATTTCACCTCTAACTAGATGTGAAAGGATCCAACTACACTCCATATGACACATGCACATCCACACTCCCAAAGAGTACTAGAGTACTTAGTAAATCAGGCTTCACAAGCCTCAGTGTTCTTGAATGTATTTCAGTGTTAAAAACTAATACATGTTTCTCTCCTTTCTTCAGCAACAAAGGCACCTTAAGCTCACTTAAACACCATTCTTGTTTGGATTGACCCCAGAAAGCTGGGGGACAGCTTGAAAAACAGAAATATCAAGATGTCAGTCAGCAGTCCCTGGGTTCTTTGGCTCACCTGACAGAGCCTCAGTCTGCCCTAGGGAGAAAGTAAATGGGTGTGTAAATGCAAAACATAACATTTCAAGTAATCTGTTTTGAGGCATAACAGTATTTGCCATACTTATTTAAAACCACAGATCATTTCCGTGGAGAATACTACAAGACAAAAAAGACAAATCACCCCACTGCATGCCAAAACCCTCTCCATCTCTGCAGTAAACAACTGAAAAAGAGTTCAAGCACAGGGATACACACCCCAGGATGACCTGCACATACCCCCTCTTATAAATGTTTAAGTAAGCAGGCAATTTTAACCTCATTTCTAAGCTCATACTGCACGCTGCCATGTGAAGACAGTTCCTTCTTCCATACAAAGTTGAAGCAGCTTAAAACAGCATTCGAAATCTGGCAATTTCTGCCACTTTATGCATTTGCTGACAGGAATACAATTCTACAATTTTAAATGATTTCCTGTGGCCGCTCCTGTGCATTGCCATATAAAACAGTGTCAGTATTAGTCCCTTGTGCTGCAAGAGGGCATTAACACTACTACATCAAATGTGCAGTGTCAACAAGTAAATCATGGAGAGGAGTTGACGAGCTGAAAATTGAACCTACCTTTCAGTAAGGCTGGAAGACCGACAGTCTGGATGGTTACCATAGTAATCCTGTGGCAGCTTCAGATTTATTGCCTTGTACTGCACAGTTACAAAGGGTCTTCAGCTACCTTCTGCACTGTTTCCAGAGTCAAGAGGAATTCTATGATAAATGTCCACTACCCAAAAGATACATTCAAGGCAATGTAATGCAGGAAAGCTGTACTTTAAATGCAAATTACATGCTTTTTGCCCCTTTTAGAATATTAAAGAGCGATTTCAAGGGAATGAAAACAAAGAACTCTGACCTCTGACACCATGATTCTTTGCTCTACAGATCACAATTTTCTGTGGGGCTGCCTACTGCATATTTAAGTACCATGAAACTGAAAATGTGGTAATAAATTCCACCAAAGATAGTCTGAGTAATGCATTGATTATGAAAATAAGCATACAACTGAGCAATTACTAGAACAGGCAGTCACAGGGTCTTGTTCAGTATATTGAGATCATTCTGTAACCATTAGAAATTAAATTATTTCATTATATTTAATTTATATTCCTTTATATTTTCAATAACACAAAAGGATATTGCTATGTGGAATAAATATGATGAATTAGTATTCCAGTATTCACACTCTATGCCATAAAGAGCGTGCATTAATGTTACCAGATTGCATTAGATTTTAGTTTACCTCCATGATAGGCTTTAAAGGAAAACACTGATAATTTGCCTTTTATTACTACTCTAAATATTGCTTGCTGCTCTGTTCAGCCATGACTTGAAAAGAGCAACTTCTTCTCTTGTTAGTAAACATAGCAATTCATGAAATATTCCATTATATTTTACTGGATTTTTTTATGTCTATAATTCTCTTTGATTGCACAGCAATAAAAGGCTGAGGGAACACAGGCTATCTTTTCTACCAAGTGCAGAAGCACCATGCACTAATTTGTGTATTAGCAATCCCCATGTGAATACTACATTATTGATTCTGCCATCTAAATTCCACTATACGACAGGAAGGATATTGTGTGTAGGATTAATAAAATTATTTCCTCAAGCAATGTTTTTAAAGCATTGATTGTGTATTTTTACTTCAGAAAAGTATCTCACAAACGTACATTACAATGTGAAAACAAAATAGTTCTGTGGTGCAACACAGTAAATACAAATAAGACATGCATTGTGACATCAATTCTGCAACGTGCCTGTGTACTAGAACATCAGGCTAAAACTGCTTTTAAAACACAAAGGGAGATGCATACTTTATAGATGTTTCATGCAAAAGAGCACAGCACTCATCTGGTTAGCAGAACATATATTGACATTGTAAGGTAGGCTATCCCAAAGACAAACAGCATAAGGTTTACAGTCTGCTGTTTGCACCCATGCAGCCCAAATTTTGTGACCTTTGTATTGCAGAAACTGAGCCCCCATTCAAGTGTTTGCTTTTAAAGATAAATTGAGAAAACAGTATCTGAAGTGTCATCTCTTGCTTGTAAGATAAATAAAGGGGAGACTTTGGCTGGCTTATTTTATCCCATAATCACCAAGGCACACTTAGGGTTTCTACAAGAGATGATTACACATGAGCAAATGCCATTTGTTTTCATTAAATTTGGGCTGCCCCTTCTGCCTTAATGGTAAGCCCCCCAGAAACCATCCCACTAGAAGAATCTGTTAGCTTTAAATCAATTCTATTTTGAAACAAATACAAAGAGAAGAATAAAAAATAAAAAAATAAATAAATAAAAGCAGTGGAGAAAAGCCCATAAAAAAACCCTCTAAGAACTACATGCACTCCCTCTCTGCCAAGCCAGGCTGCAGCAGAAGCAGCCTAAATGAAATGAAAAGTTCATTCGGTCAGGCCACAGTTCCTGCCTCCATATGTCCTTTCCCTCCCAATGTGGTTTTTAATGACTCTGTATGCAGACATCAGGATAAACCAAATGGAGTTCTGCCCTGATGACAGGGTCTGTGCTGTGGCAGTGGCTCTGGGCTGTGGGTGTAACAGCCCAAGCACTGATTGTTGAATGCTCTGCTGTACAGGCAGAAAAATCATCCTCACACCCACTGGGGCCAAAGCTCCTCTACTTCCTCTCAGCATCCTCAGATCTCCTCTAGCAGCTGAGGAAGTGCAGGGTGTGAGCAAGTCTTCATCCTGGTCCTGTCTTTACTTTTTATGCTGACCAGAGGTCTGATCTTCATGGCTTGCACACAGACCAGGAGCACTGAATCTACAAAGCCATAATACACTACCACAACTGGTGATCAGTTGTATTTCTGCCCATTAATTGCTCTGCAATGAGCTGAGGGTCCTTGAATCCTCCCGACCTGGCCCCACACATACCCATGCACTATCACACAGAAAGGTATCCTAACTGGGGTCCTACTTCTCCTACCAGACTTCAGTGCAGCAAAATATAAAGCAACAATGCTCACAGAGTAAGTTTCTTACTGTATGTTATTATCCTTATAAAAAGTCTGTTGCATGGAGGGATCTGAAAGAGTTCTCCCAAGACCAAAGCCTGGTTAATGCTCCTCAGGAATGACAGGTTCAATCCCACATCATTTCTTCCTTAGAAACAAGTCCCAGAAAATTAATTTCTCAGTAGCTGACTGAGAAGCACAGAATCAGGCATTATTAGAACTGAAGGATGGCATTAATAAAACATAAGGAATAGGAACAGATCAAATATGTAAGACTCAACAGCTGGTTGTCAATGAATTCATGTTGCTCGTCAGACACTATTACATGCTGTTCTAATCACTCACAAGGAAACATTTCAATGCACTATATTTTAGGTCACAAAAATATTTATTTCTGTTTCATATAAAAACTCTTAACAAACATAAATGCAACTATATGTTTCTTTTTCTCTCCTTATCTCTCCTGGTCTAAAGAACTTCTATTCTGCAAAGGGCAGGAAGGGATCAGGGATCAGTTCTCCTTACTGACTGTACACACCAGCCAATGCTGGGTCCTTTTCTCTCTGTGCAATAACAGCAATGTGATATTTCCAAGCAGCAATGTTTGCTGACATCATGAGTCACTTTAATGCCATTTTCTGTACCTCATTTATCAGCAGCCATTTAAATAAAAGGCTGTGAAGGAAAACAGAACTCTGCAAATCCTGGGCTATGCCCAGAACTTTGCCCACCTTTCACAGACTTGGGAAAACCCAGCGTGAGGCTGGATGCAGAGTTTGCTGCAGATCAGCAGAAACATTGTTTGTCATGCTGCAGATAATAAAAATATTAATTTTTGACTGCACATGCAATCACAAGATGCAATGTGAATTGAAATGAAGTGACAGCAGGATGCAGCCTTTACCCTGCGTCAGAGGCTATACAGAAACCATGAGCTTTTCCCTCTGCAGGAAAAAAAACCACTGAGATAAGTGAAAAATGCCAGCTTATGGGTACTGTGCTGCTGACTAGTAAAAGCATTTTGGTCAGCTTGGTACATTTCAGTACTGATATCAGATATGGACAGTGAGAAACTCTCAGTAATAAGAGAGCAGGGCAGCAAAATGACACCAGTGTCCAGTTAGAAAAATCCTTTATAACCTTCCCTGGTGCTGTACTCCCTGGCAGGAGGAGAGGCTGCTGCTGAAGAAGATGCCCCATGAAGCAAAGGAAAGGGCACAGGGATCTACTGATACACACATCTACCAAGGACCTTATGATATCCTTTCAAGGGTTATATCCTTTCAAGGGTTGCTCCTGCACAAAGCTTTGTGGCATGGAAAACAGGCATGGGACCCATCTCTTCTTCCTCACAAGAACTGAGGATTAGCTCAAAAGAACATAACTAAAAATCTTATCCTGACCAGCAATTTAGGGTAAGTGGAAGGAGTGGAAAAATGGCAATAAACGTATCAGCACCAACAAGCCCATAAAAGTTGTGGGCCAGCAGTCATGAGCTGAAGGTGTAGCTTGAGTCTCTGACTCATGACCCAGCATTTGATTAAAAAAATAATAATTGAGGTACCTGCCCAAATTAAAATTGAATGTCCAGGTACTCTCAGGGGTCAACATAAATAGGAGTTGGCGAAAATATAAACACTGTCCAGCTTATTCCAAACTCAATGGTAAAATGTATCTTGATGACAATTTTAAGTTTGTGAACTGAAAACTGTTTATCCAGGTCTGTTTTACCAGTTTACCTTAACCTACTACTATCACTCCAGAGACCACAGAAATATTTCTGTTTCTTTCAAAATACTCAGCATGGGCAGAGTCCTTCCCTGCCAGTCCTTCCTGGCAGGTGAACTACATGAACCTCATACTAAAGAGAGGCTTCTGATCATACTTAGGGGAACAATGTTTAATGACAAGATGCTCTCTCTTTCCCTCAGTTTTCCAATGACATAGGAAAACAAAAAATGCATCAGTGGTTCATAAGGTGTAGCCTTTAGACATGGGCCAGGTGATTTTTCCTTCCTATGTGAGTAGTGTTGCAAGTGTACTCCTCAATATTTCTTGTAAGGCATTTTAGAATGAAGCATCAGTTAGGATTGAGGAGCTGAAGCAGCAGGATTTAGGAAGCAATCAGCATATGAACAGAAGGAACAAAATAATTTAGCACTAGCCAACCTCTTGGATTACTCATAATTGAACAATTAAAATACCATCCAAGTTCCGAAGGAATTTTCATTTTTTATTCTGGTTTAGATGGCAGTGATGGAGCAGTAAAGTCTGGAACTAGGATGAGCACAAA
Organism: Melospiza melodia melodia; assembly: GCF_035770615.1. Taxonomy (NCBI): domain Eukaryota; kingdom Metazoa; phylum Chordata; class Aves; order Passeriformes; family Passerellidae; genus Melospiza; species Melospiza melodia. Next base: position 66,562,446 of record NC_086197.1, read on the forward strand.
AGACAAGGTGCTTTCCTTCTTTTCCACCTCTCTGCAGCCAGTGTGGGATCTTTGATCAGACTTCAAAAGCCTTAACATGCTCAGTTACAAGCTGAATCAGCATGTGGAGGATAAGGAGTGAAGGAATGAATGGGATATGACCAACTGAAAACCTGCTCGGTTCTGTCTGATTCTGAAAAGATTTCCTAGTTACAGGAGAGTTCAACTCATTCACATTCAAGCCCTGAAAGAGTCTATTTTTTCACAGCTTCTCAGCTGAAGTGGGAGAGCAGCCCAGAGGAGTGTTAACACTTCCTTTGTTCCCAAGATCTTAACTTAGCTAAATTCTATCATGCCAACAAGTTGGGAATTCACTTTTTTTTCTTTAATTTTTTAATCTATCATGACTCTCATTGCCAGTAATGGCAATGTCCAAAATCCAAAAATGGTTACATAAACATTGAAGAAATTAAACACTGAATTTTCAAGTGCATTGTCCTTGTCCCGTTCTTATCAGAAAACAAAGACTTGGACATGTATTTAATTCAATGCTCTAAATACTAAATACTGAAATACCGCATGATAACATAGTTTTAATTTTTAAAAGGCTATTCTGGTACAATTAATCATGTGGTTGAAAAAAGGTGAAATTAGCATTTCAGAACGTGGAAAATGAGAACCTAACTTTTGAATTGCTTAGGCACCAGAACTACTCTAGAAGTCTTCAAAACTTAGCTAGTTTACTGTCTGTTGATTTTAGCAGACTGTATTTTGGTCACGCAGGAGAAAGAGGTTTCCTGTAAGGGAAAATACATACTTTTATGTTGTTGTTGTTGGCCTCAAATTACTATATTGTGCAGTGACTCCTGCTAATAATAGAGGCAGCATTTGACAAGTCCAACATGATCTAGCAAACATCCCATTGCTAATCCACCAAGGCTGTAAACATGAGAACTATTGTCTCAAAGGGAAAAAAATACTGAATACCTGAAATATATTGCAGGAGTAAAATGCATCCAGTTACTCAAGGTGGGTTATTCAAAAAAATTCCCTCAAAAACATTTAAAGGGAATGATGATTATTTGTGAGGTTTTGAGCCAGGGTTAGCTAATGGCACACAGGAAAGCATGCTGAATGAAGAAATCAACTGGAGGGAGCACTGATTCAGCTGAATAGTAAACTGATATGCTGACCATCTGCCCTCAAGGCATTGTGGTTAAAATTCTGACCTTGATGCTTGAGTTAGGAACCGTAAGTGGGTGATATATGTATACACACAGAGAAAAGATTTCTTGACTCTGGTATATCTAAACAGTGAGTCGGTACTTTGGAGCTGCTGGTCTGGGGGTTTGAAAGAGTAGGTGGCAATTATAATGATTTATTGTTATGAAGCAGACTTATTCCTCTGGATTATGGTTTTCATTAGGATTTACAAAGACTGCTGTTGCTATTCCAGCTTCTCATTGCATATAAACTTGCTCTTGAACAAGAATTTTCCTGCCTCCTTTAGAAATGTCAACAGGAAAATATTTTACCCACTCAGCTGAGAAAATAATAAAATAGTGTGTAATAAAATTATAATACGAATTTCTCATTATTTTAAAAAGAAACATGTTATTATTCTTGCTTTGCAATAACTCTCAGAGCATTTTAGGACAAGGTGTTAAAAGATTATTGGAGTCACCTTAAAAGGGTTTTGGTCTTTTTGAAAATTAGGGTAAAAGTCAGATTCCATAGAAATTATTTTAAGTACTACCAAATAGTGAGGTAGTAAATAAAACAAGAGACTTTGACTTCATGGTAAAGAACTGTGCCTGTATGAAGCATTAGGCCCACAAAAGTCCTCCTGAATGCTAGGGATGCAACTGAAATTATGTTTTCTTTCACATTTTCCTGTGTGATGACTACTCAATATCTTCAGAATAAGATAGCACAGACCAAGCACAGAGAATAAAGGGCATTGTTTGTGTGTTATTCCTGGCCCTTTAACAAAAAATTGGAGAGTCTAAAGTTTATAGTGAAGAATGGTCTGCACTAAAAATTTATGTCACATTACTGATAGAGCAGATCAATTTTCAGTCTCTTCCTACTATGGAGACACCACACTATTAAAACCCCAGAAATATTTTCTATTACTGACGATGATTAAAACTCAAAAAACAAATAACTGTGGCATTCAATTCCCAGATATGCTAAATTGTTTTTTGCATGTGTTTTTCTGCCCATGCATATACACATGCCATGCACTTATTTTCCAAATATTCAGAATAGGAATGCAAAACTGTGCCATCTGGACATTCCGTTCCTGTGTACCCAGGAGTTTTAGGACAAGCTGGCAAAATCCATCAGAAAACCCAACGACTGTGTTCCTTCTCTCTCCCAAACAATAGATAATACAAGAATAAAATAAAAGTGAATCTTGTTAGAGCAATTGCTGAGCACTGCACACCAGGCATGGAGTGCCTGGACTGAAGAGGATGTGCCACGTTGTTATGGTAACAAGATAACAACTTTGGTGCACACAGTCGGCACTGTCACCTCTGAGACTGAAATCCAGATTGGCTGGGGGATCTGCCCCCTGCCTTGCTCCATCACATCACTGCAAATGAGACCTAGTGCTGCTGTCCCAGAGGGAAGTCCAGGCCTTACATGACCCAGGCAGGGAACTGACACCCTCTCCTGAGTCTCTCATGGCCCCCCCACAATCCTCAGAGTTTACAGAAGAACATCTGCAGCTGCCAGGACATTACTGGGTATCACAGAAAGGACACAGGTATGACATCTCCAAGTCTATCTATCTCTAAAGATACCCATGAAACCTACTGGCATTTTGGCTGATCTGGATAGCTAGATTGAATCCTTCATTTTAAACAAAGATGTATAGCACTCCCCTGCTTGTGTAAAAGATGCGGAAGCAATTTCCTTTCTGCTAAAAACAGACACCATTCATTCTGTCAGTTCTTTTGTCTCATTCCCTTATACAATGAGTAGTTGGTCTAGTATATCCTCTGCCAGCAGAAGACCATTTCCCTCTCTTCCTGTGTCCCAGCTTAACCTCTCTCCCTCTATTTACCCCATTGCCTTCTCCACCTATTCGTGAGATCATTGTTACTTTGGTATCTCTGTGAAAGGTTGGATGGTGGGTTCCCTGGGACACGGCACTGCTGTGAGAACCTGATGCAACCTCTGTGCTCCAGGTATTATCACAGGTAACAGCTTCCAGCATTTAGCTCAGCATGCATTAAGTAAAGAGTATTTTCCTCATAGTGCCTCACTGCTCTGTCCCTGACTTTTGCCACTGCTACACAGGGAGCTACAACAAGAGGAAAAAATGAACCTCATTTGACCTCGGCCAAGAGTGCTTGCACATCTTTCCAGGCAGGTTTCTAGGAAGATTGCCTTCAAAAAAAGTTATATTGCCCACAATCAGTGCAACTGCCTGGAACTGGAAAATCAGATTGCTGTTATATTCATGGAAGTGAGGTGCAGCACACAGGGATGTCCCAAGGAGCAGACAGGGAGAGAAGAGAGGGTCAGAGTGAAGCTGCACAGGCAGCAGCAGGGAGCAGCGCTGGCACAGGCTGTACAGCAAACCTGAGCTCACACCGTGGCTCCGTGTGACACAGCCCTGAGCTGTCACCCACCCAGTGACCCTGCAGGATGGTACCTGTTCTCCTCTGAAGGACTCAGGCACCCAGTCCTGCAGCTGTTCAGAGACAGCATGATCTTCCAGGGATGTGAATGGCCAACAAGTACCAATTTGGCACCGCAGCGCTGGAGCTAACAGATCACTACCTGAGGATCAGAGGCTAAAGGTGCAGCACATATCCCTACAACATGAGATATCCTTCGTAGAGAAAAGATTGTGAGTGATGGTCAGATTGGAGATGGATGAAAATGAAAAGAATTTTGCAAACTTCTGCTTTGAGGTCTATTTTTAAATATGATGTATTGGCCTTGACCTGATTGTGCGCCTAGAGAAATTCCTTAAAGAAAATGGGTAAGAGAAGAGATCATTATAAAGATGAACACCATGTGAGTTTTTTCTCTTATCTTGGGAAACCTCATAAAACCACAGTTGATATAACTAAAGACATTTTAGATTCCATGAACCGCTGTGTTACAGGAGAAGCACTCTCTGCACAAAAGGACAGCAATATAAATACCTGCTTCCCACAGCATTAATTCCCTCATAGATTGGCTATAGCTATAGTAAAAATGTGCTGAATTTTAAAGAAAAAATCCTGCTTTGCTCTGTAAGCCTGCTTCTTTGAGTGTGAAAATACATAACATTTAAGAAGCTGAAAGTGACTTCAATGTCCACGTCCCTCTGACCTGGCACAGGGAGTGAGGCAGTTGCATCCACTATCTTATGCTGAATTCCTTCTACAGCAACAAATCTACAGAGAGCCAAGATTGATTTATATGGACATTTACCAATTACATGGACATACCTAACCTGATCCTTTTTTTGACTATGTGTAAATATAAAGTAGAAGCATAGTACAAAATGTTACAGAACCAAGCTCTGGTTGTGGCACAGTAAGCTAAAAATTCTCTATATTAAAAGTTCAGCTGACCTGCTTAGGACAGCAACAGTTTCTGCCAATGGAATGCTCCAGCCTCTGGGTTCAGCTGTTCTTCCCCCTTAAATCTTTCTTTGCTAACACAGAAACCACACTGGTCTTAGCAGACCTAAAGTGATGACACTTCAACTACCCAGTAGTTAACATGCACTTTTGTGAGAGCACAGAAACCTGATCCTGATATTTGAAATGAGGCATCGTGCAAGTCTCATCTTAAAAGAAAAAAACCAAAATGGATAAAAATCAGAGATTTTTTTTTAAGAAAGATAGGAAATCTGGCTATTTTAAGGTTGTTTGGATGAAAATTATTTTAATTTATAGCAGAAAGTTTAACTTTTTTTTTTTTTAATCAGCCTGCTTTCCAGAACAGCACATGCTTATTACATTCCCCTGACTTTTTTTACTGCCGTGGTTTTTTTATCCTACTCCTTCACCCTTTTCCTCTCTTCTCTTCTTTCCTGTTTTGAGAATTAAACTAATTTGGATCTCTCCAAGGGAAGATGTATAGAGAAAATTCTGGTCTTCACAACATGCCATGAGCAGGCCCAGGCTCACTCTCACCTCTGCTGGTCGCTCAAGCTGTGCTTGAAGTACTCTCAGCTTTGGCTCCCAGCGTCACACTGCGCTGTAATCACAGCAGCATCTTTGTTAAACCTGAGCATCCTGGCTGAAAATGCAAAGGCAGTCTCCAAACAGACCCTGGTCCATTAAGAACAGCAGGATCAGGACCTCAGAGTGTATTCTCAGTCGAACAGGAAGCCACCAGAGTGTGCAGAGCATTAGTGTGACATGCTCCTGGTACTCCTCCCCCCCAGAAGACACACCATTTGTACAAAACTTTTAGCAGTGCCTTTCACCTTCTCTGCAGCTTATGTCTCTGGCATGATGCCCTAAATCTTAAGTTATATGAAACTGGAAGGGATTAGAGGCTTCTGTTTCATCAATTATATTACTTTTAATTGCCTTGAAGGATTCATTTGTCTTCACTCCAGTAACCTTTGGCAGCAATCAGCAGTTCAAACACTACTCCCACACAGAGCAGCTCTTTCAGTCATACTGCGTTTACTGAAAGGTCCTTAAGAAACAAAAACAACCTCATTCAGATAGCTTTGCAGATGTATTTATTTAAATTCCACTTCTGATAAAATTAAAAGATTAAGCACACTTCTGAGAAGCAAGAAATTGTTTCATCGTCACCAGGAATGGGCTTTAAATTCTTGTCTATGTTTTACAAACAGCATAATCAAAGTTCAATAGAGAATATGCAAAGATTGCAAATCTATAGCAGACAGAGAAATTTACATAAATAACAGATATGAATATCTGATGTTTACAGAAATAAAACTGCATACTATGCAAACAGACTAAAGACTACAACTAAAAAACATTTCATTATGATGATTTTTCAAACCAAAGCTCATTGTAGGTGCATATGTAGGAGACAGTCATGTAATGCAAGGAGGAACATCTATAGTAAAACAGTATCTACATATTGTTATGCTGTATTGCTAAAAGAAATTTGGATTAAGGATTGGATCAAAATGGGGATTGTTTCTCCTTCAAGACCCTTGAATTTCATAGCTACAGCAGAGACCTGTACAATTCAATGGGAACCTGGTACCCAAAGACCTTTAACAACCTTAAAAAACCTGTTCTTTAATATCATGTTGAAAGTGGGAATTTGATTTTTTTTTTTTTAAGAGGGTCATGTAAAATACCATATCAAGTACATTGCACTGATCACACTGATTCTGATCTGGAAATACAACCAGGTCACATACAAAGATGACAATTTACTTATTACTGTGAGTTAAAATGTGAAATATAAGGAGACTGTCAGCAGAGCAGCGCTTAGCCCAATTCATCCATGCTAGAACCAGCCTTTCTCAATGCATGACTGAAGGTTTATAAGCCAAACTGGATTCTTGCAAGCAGTTTCCATTGGGAAGCAGGAGGACCCTACTGGTGTGGCAGAAGCAGAATTTTGTCTAATACTCATTGTTTGTTTTTTAAGGGATAAAACACTGGTTTCACTAGTATCTGGAAGACATAGACATCTTATCATGATAAGAATACTGTCAGTACTCACACAAAAGCATAAATAAGAAAGGGAATGTGAACAAGCCAGCCTACAAACTTCAGAAAATAAAAAAAAATTTTAAAAAAAGAAAAAAAAAAAAAGCCTGAACACCAAAATTCCCTAAAAAGCAAGGAGAACCAATACCTCACATCTCCAAACATATTGTGCTCGACAAGGTCACCTCCTAATTCAGAGAATTCATTTAATCCTCTGGATGAATGCAGCATGTGTTGCTCTCCCAATGAAACCACACAGGCTCCAAATAAGAGGCCATCAACTACTGCTATAAATGCAGTCAAATGCTGGGAGCCTGAATAGCATAATTTGATTTTCCCCTTTCCAATACAAAAACAAAACAAAGAGAAGTGGTTTACTGTTGAAGGTGTGCATTGTTTAAAAGGCCAAAAGGTGCCTTTCCTTCTAAATTTTAAAAACATTAATCAAGAATGAAATAAACAACATGTGCAGGTCAAAGGTTAATATCCCAGGGTCTTTACTGTGCTTTTGCCACCCACTTCTTTCCATTAACACCATCACCTCCTCCCTGTCTTTCAACACCCCTCCAACTATTCTTGCCTCGTGTCTCATTCACACAACTGAAAAGTAGTAATTATTTTGCAGTTAATCTTCAGGAAACTGCTGCATAGAAAACAGGCTCTGCCTTCTGTTCCAAAGTCTGAAGGGAATGACCACTAGAGAGAAGCTACTGTTTCATTTGTCCTCTAAAGAGTTTGCCTGGGTTTGTTTGTTTGTTTGTTTAAAGATTAGAAGACCAGTTTCACTATTACCTTGAAGACACTGACATCACAACACAACAAAAATATCATAAGCAAGAGGATAACCGAGGTCTATGGAGGAGATTTTGATTTTAGAGATAATGGCATTAATCCAAGATAGATTTAAATGATTTAAATAATGTGACTGTAGAAATTCACAAGCACTTTCCAGGATAGAGTATGGCTCTAATTATATCTGAACAATTAACCTTTACAATTGTGCTGTTTAGAATGCTTCTCTGAGTGGGTATATTCTTAATAATTGGGCCATTAATTAAAATTACTATCTCAAGGGCTGCCAGAAATCTTCAGTAAAAAAAAAATATATTGGGCTAGGATGGAACCAGGACAAAACAATCCCTCTCTGAATGTGTGCTCTATCATATTCACTGGGGAAAAAAAACAAAGGAAAGCAAAGAGAGCAAAGCAGACATTGTCCCTATATGTTCTCTACTTTTCTAGAAAATATAAAGCAGTATTTGAAAAATTTCAAAAGCATTTCCATATCAATAAGGAAAGGTACCAAAAGGGTAAAAAGATAACTTAGATATTTTTTCTACTGTTCTTTCCCACAAGGTAGAATGAACCTATTGGTATAATACATCTTTTTCATTTCTAACACAGATGTTTTTTTAATTCTCCCTAAACTGTCTTCATGATACTGAGCAAATCTCTAACATCATTACTCGTATTTACAGAACCAAGATTTTTCCCAAGTTGTCCTTCCAGCAGTGAAAACAAAGGCTACTGTGTTTACTCAGAAAATATTTCTCAAACTCCATTAAGCGATTATGTTAGAAATTAGGAAAAAAAACCCACCAGTGAGATTTAAACACCTGTACATCTCAGTCAGGAGAATCTCTGCCCTCTGGCACATCAAGGCTGGTTGGACAGACTGAGCTTGCAGGTTCCTCATTAGGTTTAATTCCACTCTACTGAACACATGCTTTGCTGAATTAAAGAAATAGATAAATTTATAACTACTCTTCAAGAGTAGCAACTTGTGCTGAACATCTTTGATTTTAGAAGGCAGATAAAAAAAGATCTGACCTCTGATTATATCCAGACTAGCGTCCTGGTGAATACTCTCATATGACAACTTATATGCAAAACCACAGATAAGTCTGTGATATATAAGTCTGAAACAAGTCTCCTTAAAACTTCTGACCTAATTGTATTGTATTGAGTCTGTTAACCTTGTTGCTAAATACTCTTCTGTTGTGGAGTTACTCATGTTGCCCTGGATGGGAAAGCCCTCCACATGTGCAGCAGGATGTACATTTTATGATTACTTTGGCCAACTCCAGAAATCTGTCAGGGGAGGTCATTTTTATGCCATGTGGAAAGTTGCACATTCTGGTGCTTTGCAGACAGATTTCTTCTGCCTTAAACTCCAGTGCCTCCATATCTGCTATTTGCTCTCCTGCATGCTTCAGGCAAAAGGTTGTAGGGCACTGTCAGGATTTTCACATCAGACACACAGAAAATCTATTTCAGGATCTCAAAGTGGAAAGTGGTAGCACAGGTCACTTAACACTGTTGGTCATTTCATCTCGCAGGAGACATGGATGAGAGGGCTGGGTAGAAGGAGGATCATGCCTCAAGCACCTCAGAAATGGTTCTGCCCTCTCTGCCCCCGAAATAGCATGGGTACACACAGGAGCTAATACACACATGTACAGCTAGGAATGGGCGTTCATATTTTTTCAAACACACTGTTATTCAGCAATTTGGGGAAGTGGGCTTAAAAAAGAAACAGAAACAAACATTGTGGGTCCTCTTTAACTTTCCGTTACTCACTGCTTCTGAAAATGCATTTTTCAGTTTTTACATTTTTCTTCTCAAAATGTGCTACACATTTTCAGAAAATTAATGTGAGGATTTATAGTGCTAACTTTATCAGCAGTGCACATACATTTTAATAACTGAGTTAACCTTAGGCTAACATTAGCCTATGCAGTATTTGGTGGCACACGCTGGAAATCCTGTGTGCCTGTGCAACAAGGAAGCAGCAGGAAGGAACCTAACACCAAGCTCCATTTAATGTTCTGTCATGTGTAACTCTCCTGCTGGGAGAAACTGCCAGGTTGTCCACATCCCACAAAAGAAAGAAAGTGAGCTAAGAGATGATGCTGAGGCCATTATTACTTTAGTCTAGGATCACTCTATCTGTAAGGGACAGTGTGTTGGACCTCCTGAGGCCACTTCTGTCTCCCTCCTGAGAGAAACCTTGCTCACCCCTCTCATTCTTCAAGGAAGGACATACCAGTTCTGTGGCTCTGATTGAGTGAAAATCACAAAATATGCATGTTGGAACATCAGAAGCATCTGCTTCTGGCAAATGTAGTGCTCGCAGTTCAAATACCCAAGAATCTCTGCCGCCTAATGGCCGGAATAAATCAGGATTTGACTTGCACGCATTGACTGATCATCATAAAATGAAAAATATTGGAGCTCAGAGCCTAAAAATCTTTGCATGAAAAACTAATGTGATATTAGTAGAGAGAACAGCAGTTTGAAAATGGAAGGAGCATGTGATGGGACTGGCAACAACCTGCAGGTGAATCTCAGCTATATTCAGGTCACGAACAACTCCCTTGTTACTTCCGAGCCTGAAATTTATTTAATAGAAAGAAATAAAATGTGAGAGAGAAGGGAATAAATTATCCTATTTTAACATCATTGAATTATGTGCCATGAAGTTACTGCACTGAAGTTTTCATCAGCATGAGCAGAGGATGAGTAAGCCAGGGCGGAGCAGATTGCCAACAACAGCCTTTAGCTACATCATTCTATATGCTTTAAAAAGTGCTTGTAAATTTGTACACTTGGGAATTTCAAGGACCCACACCTGATGTTAATCTGGTCTTTAATCATGTTATTGATGCTAGCAAATTCTTGCAGTGATCCTTAATAACTAGGGAAACTGATTTTACTTTACACAGATTGAAAGCTGTTAACTACTTTGCTGTTCAACATTTAAGCCATCAGTTATTCAGTGTGTGTAACCAGTATGGTTGCCTACCTTTCTATGGCACATTACAAATAATAAATTAAAAAATTAAGAAATAAACAAAGGAAATACCCCAAATGACCACAGAATATGATAGTGCTTTCAAGATAGTCAGCCAGTTGTCCCCAAATTGGTTATTTTGCATCCAAACGATAACTTAAGGAGCTTTGGTTTTTGCCCATAACTCAAACTATTTGCAATATGCTATGCATGAAAGGGATACAGTATTTGGTGTAGAATCTCAAAGTTCTCTTACAACTGAGATATTTGTCAATTCCCCCCAAATGAAAATATAAATCAAAGGTATTTGAGTTTCATTTCCTATCAAGGCATACAAAATGAATAGCAAGGACATGGGCTAGAATGTAGCAAGAATTGATTCTTCTATGGATGAGATCACAGAAAATTATCTTACAGTCAACTTATTGTAAATAAGGAAATTTATGTTTTGTTTCTAATGTAGTAGACCTTTAAAAAACAAATTACAGAGCTTTAGTCAAAACTGACTCAGTGTAAAAGTCAGTGTTTCATGACTCCATGAAAATGAGCAGCTACAGATAACAAAATAATCACAAGGACACAAGCATCATTTAAAAGGCACTACAGAAAATGTGGATTTAAATGTTAGTAGTACACTGTCATCCAAACTAATAGTGTGTCAACACTAGGCTCAAATGCTCACTTGCATCTTTTTTAATGCCACTATCACATGCAAGACTCCCATAACACTTTTCCATTTACCAGCCAAACCTAGCTGAGTGATGCAGACTGTCATTTTGTCTTTATCTGTTTATTAATAACACAGGGTGAGAAACTGCTTACATGTATGAGCATGTACAGTCCTTGTACTACACTCAGAGTAACTTGTTATAGAAGTCCTTTCTTTTAACTCCTTTTAGATAGTTATTAAAAACTAACTAAAATTTATTTCGGTTCAGAATGTGCCGAGCACTTTCTGGCAATGGGAAGTCTACCACCCTTGTGAGCAACCTGTTCCAGTGTGTGCCAGCCTTGTAAAAAATGTCATCTTTATGTCCAATCTAAACCTACCCTCCTTTAGTTTAAAGCCATTACCCTTTGTCCTATCACACAAGCCCTGCTAAAGAATCTGTTTCCATCTTTCTTGTAGGTCACTTGAGGTACTAAAAAGCCACAATAAGGTGTCTGTGGAGCCTTCTCCAGGCTGACAGCCCCAGCTCAGTCTGTTTTCATACATGAGGTGCTCCATCCCTCTGATCACCTCATGTCCCTCCTGTAGACCCCTCCTACAGGTCTATGTCCTTCTTATGCTGGGGACTCCAGAGGTGGATGCAGCAATCCATGCGGTACCATGAGGGACTATGGCAGAGTAGAGGGGCAGAAGCCCCTCCCTCATCCTGCTGGCCACGCTGTGTTTGTTGCAGCCCAGAACACAACTGGCTTTCCAGTTACATCCAGCTTTTCATCTGCCAGTATCCCAGACTCCTTCTCAGCAGGGCTGCTCTCAATCCCTCCATCTCTCAGCTTTTACTGGGGGTTGCCCAACTCAGGTGCAGCACCTTGGCCCTGTTGAACCTCATGAGGGGCCCATGGGCTGATTTCTCCAGCTCCAATCCCTCAGCTGTGTCAGCTGCCCCACTCAGCTTGGTGTTCTCTGCAAAGCTGCTGAGGGTGCACTCAGTCCCACAGCCTTTGTCACTGATGGACACACTAACCTGTGCTGGTCCCAGTGCAGAGCCCTGAGGGACAGCCCCTGTCACTGACCTCCATTGGGATACTGAGCTGCTGACCACCACCCTCAGCATGTGACATCCAACCAATTCCTCATCCACCTAATAGACAATTCATCAGTCTGTCTCTCTTCAATTTAGGGAGTAGGATGTTTTGGGTGACTGCACCAAAGCCTTTACAGAAGTCCATATAAACACTGTCCGTAGCCCTTCTCCTGTCCACAGATGCAGTCACTCCATCACTCCATCACAGAAGGCTCCTCAGGCAGGACTTGCCCTTGGTGAAGCCATGCTGGCTGTCTCCAATCACTGCCTTCTCCTCCATGTGCCTTAGCACAGATTGTAGGAGTGTTAGTGTTGGATACAGGGAGGGAGAAAAAAGCTGAACGGACGTTGCTTTTATTTAGAAGTAATTCATGATCTGGGCACTGTATTCTACTAACAATAAAAATCTCAGCAGGATGGTTTTAAACTGGTATTGGACCACTTGGAACTGTTTATTTTTACCCAGCTCTCCAGACTGAAACCTACTTATCAATGCAGAGCTTCTTGGCCTCTTTGTTGAAATTATCTCCAATGCTCTGCCAAAATAATGACAATGTTGTGACAGTCTCTGAAGGTTTGCTTTGATTACCTCTGCATCATGATGACACAGAACCACTGGACTGCTTTGATACTCAAGAGAAAGGACAACAGGTTACATAAACAGTGTTTTCTAGCCACAGAAGATAAACAAATTCCTCCCAGAGCCTCTAAAGTAACAGCCTAGTTCATTTATTACTGCTTCAGACTAAATAACTGCTAGGTTTTTTCCCTAAAACTGGTGTGTGCATCAGTGCAGACATGACATATTTCACTTGATTTCACTTTTACTGAGTCAATTCCTACATGCAGTTACCCCTTTCTTACATTCTTCAAAATTATACTTCTCAGTTTTCTCACATATATCTTAGAGAAGTAATGCCCCAAAATGTGTGATAGCAGCTAAAGCTTACAATGAAATAATTGTGATTTTACTGGAGTTCCATACTGCCTAATAGTGCAACTCAGTGCCTTATGCATGCTGAAACGCCTTCAAATAACTGCATCAATTCTCCAGTGTATATTCCAAGACATATTGACTCTTGCTTTAACTATTTTGGTGTCTTGGATGACTAATCAGCTTTGTTGTGAGTCAAGACTTTCTGTAAGGATATGTGGATTTGCTGCCTCCAGAAGAGCAATACTGCATGAATTCACAATGGTTTTAAATAGATTGTAACAACCCTTATCATCCTAGGTTCTTCTGCAAATTCATCAGCTGTTCCATCAACAGTTTTTAACTGCCAGTTCCTCAACATTCTTTTAACTTTTGCGAATTTAATGTACTTCCCCCTGCTTTATTGATTTTTAAAGCTTAATAACAACACATTAGGACATAGTCCATGGATGAAAGTATTATAGTCCAGCTGGAGTTTTACCATAAAACCCATTCATCTGCAGTAAACAGAATTGTTCACAGTGAACAAATAAACAATTTTTGTTTTGACATGCTCTTCCAAGCTGCCATGTTACCTACAATTGGCTTTCTTTTTAACACAAAGAAAGACATGGACATCTGTTTAAAAACAAAGTGGAAATGAACAAATTGGCCAGAAAAAGTTAGATGTTACACACATTTGAGGAAAAGTAACATTTCCCTGTAAGAGTTAATTGATATCACAGTGAAAAAAGACAAATATAAACAAAACAGAACCCTTAATACAATAATGACTCCTGAAAAAGGTAATTGCACCATAATTTCATATTTGTAACTGTAAACTTAATTAATGCTTCATTAACAGATTGTAGCATCTTCCTTATGGAAGATATTTCTTCCCAAACCTAAAACAATGATTCTGCTAGTCTTCAGCCAAATATTTTGTTTCAAGTAGCATCTATCCTCTTCTTAATGAAAATGTCAGTAACGCAGAGAGAAGCAGCACATTTTCCACAAAGAAGATATGTAGAAGATATATATTTATATGTAATAAATCTAATATGAAAAATGTCTCCTTCTTTATGACATGTACACATATTTGATATATTTTCCCTCTAAATCAAATTAATTAGTACACTGCAGGACATCCCGCTTAAAAGGACTCCAGGATCACATTTTATTTCTCTATGAGCATGGTTCCAAATAAAAAAAAAATTCATATTTTCTATTTGACACTGACAGAAGATTGATTAAAATCTGGGGAAACAACAATTGCTACTTTTTCTCTCAGCTCACAGTCAAGAATTCTCTTACAATTTTTAGCAGTGCTTAGGCTTTTTTTAACTTTGTGTAAATATTTTTCTGGTTCGGTATAAATATAACTTGCTTTATTAACACTATTACTTCACCAACTTTCAGTTACTTCTCAATTATTTGCAGTGCTTCCATCTAAAAGGTATCATCAGAGGGCTACCCTCCAAGAATCAACTGGGATCACCTCTGTTTCAAATTAGAGCTTAGCACCTACTGCTGCAGTACAAGTAAACCAAACAGTCATGGCTGCATTGTGGTGTAACAGAATGCAATTATTATTGTTTAAATTAAGTTCAGAGATGGGAAGTCACCAGAGATCAAAAGTCATCACTAGACATAATGTGTGACTGTGACCTTATTTTTCTTGCTCACATTTCCTTTCTGTCTGCTGGAATTAGTCTAGAAGGACACTGCTGTCTCATTTGAAATACGTCTCCTGACGTACGTGTCTGGATGTGGAACACATTTGCTCTGTGGAGCCATGAGCCTGACTTTAGTTCTGCAGACTGCACTTAAACACTGTGAACCAGTCATTGCTGTAAGTGACATTCACCAGCCCCATTCCTGGGAGACCTGACCATCTCCATCCACAAAAATTAACAGCCAAAGCTCAGAGGATCTCAAGACCCACTGGCTCCATTTCAGACAAATCCCTGGGAAAAGCCTTTTTTGCATACAGTTTCCTGATGCACTTACACAGAAGGGAGCATTAGTGCTTGCACCATCCAACACTGTCCCCAGAGGACACCTGATTTGCATGCAGACAGCCACGTGAACCAGTGCTCCAAGAAGCTAGTGAGGACCAAGAAGCTCTGTCAGAAGAAGGACTGAGTTTTTAAATGCTTCTATCCTGCACAGGGTTTCTGTGATGCCTCAAGGTAGTCCAAATCCAGGGGACTAAAAGCAGGAACAAGGACTGGTGAGCCTTGGGAATGGCTCAGAGATGGGACTCAAAGCTGAATCCTGGTCTGTAATGTCCAGTTGAGAAGAGAGGACATCTCATGTTCCCATTATCCTATCTTTTTTGGGCTAACAGATGAACATTTATCTCTCAATTAAATAGATACAATTCTAAATATAGATACAGAAGTGGAAAAAAAACAACTACAAGGTGTTATTTGTATGCAGTCATTTTCAAGAGCAGAAAAGAAACACTAGAGCACAAGCAAAACATACAGCAAGTACCAACACAAATTACATATTTTACAAAATGTTTCTGCAAGGAAATTTTACCATGGTATTTCTTATAACAATTATCAGGCGGACAGTGAGAATGTGGGTCTCATTTGACACAGAAAAAATCCCAAGACTTTTCATGGCAAGCATAGTATCAGGTCCTTGCAACATGTATTATACTGACTGGCATAAGCAGAACGTAATAAAAAACTCAGTAGTGGTTTTGCCCCCATCTTGCTTATTTCTCTGACATGATACACGAAGTTTATCCTAAAGAGGCCCAGTTTTCAGAAGCCAGCATCCATCTGTGATAACAATTTTCCATGCATGCATTTATCTTTGCAGCAATAACTGATCTACATATAAACAAACCAGCTCCTTACATACAAATTCTAACAGCTCTCAGGCAGATTATTTCATCAGCACGTGCAGGCAATACCACAAGGAGGTTAGTACAGAAAAATGCATACGCATCAGTGCAAGTCAGATTCCCTGCTAAAAAACCCGGCTACACATCTCCCAGCCATACACCTCTGATCCATCTCAATGTGGAGCATAAATGTAAAATTTAGCACAAATTAGATAACACTTCTCCAAGAAAATGAGAAACTCTGTATTATTACATCCCTGTGTTACCAATCAAACATAATGAATTTTTGATCCTCTGCAGTATAAAGCACAGCACTGCCAGCCATCTAAAGCAAACATTCCCAGACTCTGAAACACAGCTGTAAATATTCTTGCCCAGGGTGCTGATCTTGGTGGCAATTTCTGGCATAGACTCATGCCTACTTTTTCTAAGTCCATACCAGTAAAAGCTGGATAAAACAATAGCTTTATGAAGGCTTCTGTTAGTTCCTATGAATTACTGCAGCTAGCTGTCCAGTGATGTAAAACTGACATTGTTTTTACAATTCTCTCAAACTGAAATTCAAACTAATTTCAGCTATTCTCTCATAGTATTTTTAGTTGAATCAATATCATTCAGCCATTTTGAAAGCTGTTATGACACACATAAACTAATACATACATGAACACATTCCCTATTACAGGAGAATAAAGGTTATGCTGCAACTCTTTTTTTATACACATGTAACATTTAAGTGTTCATTAGAGGACCCCAAGAGGGCCATGGGTTCCCTCAATATCCTGTAAGTGCTTTTCTCCCTGCAAGGTAACAGCCTCACATCTCCTGTACTTTAATCCATTCTGTGACTGATGGTGACCCCTCCTCACAATGCATGGCAATATTCACTGGTAAAAAGCCCTTCAACTGTTCTGAATTTGGCCCCCTGAAGTCATATTACCATAGGAGTTTTTGATTTTAACTGTGGTAGTCTAGGCTAGATAGTGTGTGAACTCAGGAAAGTAAGTATATTAAAAGGTTCCTCAATTCTCAGATCTGATATTTTTTCATATATTTAAAGCCCACAGTAGGGGAAAGAGGAAAGAATGATTTTTCTCCTTGCAGCACTTCAGAGTCAATACATTTACCAAGATACAATCTGAATTCCATTCTGAGTTGCAGAATGGTTAGCTAATTGGCAAGCATATACAATTTAAGAACTAGATTTCGTAGATTAAACTCATTACTTCAAGCTTTTCATGTTAGGCTCTGAGTCCCCGCATAACCTCTTCCCCTGCCGATTATCTGCCCTGCTCCCTTTTCCTACTTCATTCCCCTGCCTGGGTGCTGTAATCCAATGCTCCTCTGCAAAGGCTGCCTCACCTGCCCCCCGCGCTTCCTCCTGTCCAGGCTCCCTCTCCGGCAGCCGCGGCTCCTCATAGCCCAGCTTGACCCGCAGGTTACGGCAGTGCTCCCGAGCCACCAGCGGCCCCTGGGCACCGCTGCCCTGTCACCGGGCTGTCACATCCCCCGGAGCGGAGCCAGCTACCAGGCGGCGGCGGCGGAGCTGGCTGTTGATCTGTGATACCCTCCAGCTGACTGCCTTTTTAGCATGCACGATCTTCAGGCCACAGACTACGCCTTTCTTTTGTGTCTGGAAAGCCTGTAGCAGTTGCTGGGCACTAGGAACAAACCAACCTTTGTATCGGGGGCTACAAAAACTCTTCTTACCTAAGGGGACTGCAATTCCCGTCCACCTTCACTAAAGAGAAAGATTAAATGAGGTCCGGGGATATTTAAGGATGAGTAGACTAGACTACTCCGAAGCAAGGCTTGTTTTCTATGTTGACTGCTTTGCACAGAAAATAAAGCTCATCAAAGGCTTGAAGTTGCCTTTACTTTGAAAGAAATACGTCATCTTCAAATATGCAAACCAGGTTTACTGTTGATAACCCAAGAGTTATTGACCTTGTATTTCAGCTGTTCTCAGCGTGCACTTTGGCTTTTTCTGTAATAAGATCATCTTACCAGCAGATTATTATTGATCACTTATGACAGAAACAAAAAGCCTTGAGCAGACTAATCTATTCATTGTGCTCAGTGCAAAATGATGTAAAAATTGACAAACACTCCCCTCTTCCTACCCACCCCAACTCACCCCCCCTCAAAAAATATAATGTAGTCACAGTCAAAAACACCATTTCGGGATGAAACCCAGAGAAGTAGGGAAGATGGCAAGCAACAGTAAGTTTTACCGAGATCTGCTTGGTGAACAACTACCACCCGGCAAGAGCAATGGCACTACCAACCAATCATGGTCACAACCGGACTGAGTCCTCAGCACCTAACCCAAACCTGCGGGGGCCTTCCCCGTGCTGCCCAGCCAGGAAGGGGAGAAAATGTACGGCTGCACGAGAAGGCAGTGGAGCAGGGCTGGCTGGCTCAGGACCCACGGGGCCATCAGCATCCTTGCCAACCCAACGCCGACGCAGTGGCAAGATGTGCCCCCATCCCCAAGTTCTCCGGACGGGCACAGGCAGGTGGGCAAGGAGTAGGTCATGGAGGGAGAAGCTTCTAGACTAACCTGCTCACAGGTTTCCACGATGTGCTTTCTGCCTCTCGGGGACCCAGACCGTGACACCCGGCTTGGGGGATGCTTTGGGCTGCTCTGCCCCTCTCCTCTCCGGCGCGACGGGCGAGGGCGGTCCCCTGCCCGCCCCAGCGGGGGCTACAGAGGCTGCGGGCGCTCCGGGCGGGGGGCACGGCCCGGGGCAGGGGACGGGCGGGATGCGGCAGGTACCGGGAGCGGAGCGGGCAGCCGGCTGTGTCCTCGCTCGCCGCAGATTTTAAGGTTAAGTGCGTGCGATTTCTCACCCTCATAAAAGGGAGGAGGAAGGAAAGATGATCAAGGAAGCAAACCAGGCAGGGGAGCGATGAAGGGGAGGACGGGGGGGTTGAGAAGAAAAGGAGGGAGAAACAAAGGGAAGAATAAAACCCTCTCCGGGAGCAAGCGAACAAAGAGGGTAAAAAGAGCTCGGCGGTCTCCTCGGGGGGTAACCCCCCGCCGGGCTCCCCGGTACCGCGGCACCCCGCCCCGACGTGCGGCCCCGGCCCCTGGCGCTGCCCACGGCCGCGCACGGCGGAGCCCCGCGGGCAGGACCCCGGCCCGGCCGCCGTCGCCCTGGGAAGTTCGGCGGCGCGGAAACACCCCCGCGGGCTCGGGGCACCTTACCTGTCGGCCGGCACTCCTCGGGGAGCGGTGCGATGAAGCGGGGGGAAAAAATCGGGGAGGAAAAAAATGATAATAAAGCCACCCCAGTTTCCGAAATTGCACCGCTCGATCAGGTTACTATGGAAATCGTCGCGAGGAGGCAAAAAAAAAAGCCAGAAGCCATCCTCATCCTCTCCGCCTCCGCGAGGCACCGCGGCGCCGGAGCCGCTGCCTCCCCGGGCGCAGCGCTGCTCCCCTCCGCCCCGGCTGCTCTCCGCCGCCGCCGCGCACCGGCCCCGGCCCCAGCCCCGCGCCGCGCCGCCAGCGGTGCTGCCCCCCGCCGCACAGCTGGAATTTAAAGGGGCCGTGCTCTCCGGGCGCCGCTGCCCCCGCCGCCCGGGGCCGGCTGGGTGTGCCTTCGTAACCAAAAGTTTCCCGCGGGTGCGCCGAGATGCGGCAGCCGCAGGGACGCGGGGATGGAGGAGCGGCGCGTTTGCGGTGCGTAGCCCTGGGCGTTGTGAATTATTATAGGCAGGATCCAAACAGCAGGATCCAAAGGCCTCGACAGAGCTCGGTTGCAGTGAGCGCTTTGCACAGACACGGGTAAGAGGCAGCCCCGGCCTCTGAGAGCTTGTAATGTAAGCAGTGAGAGCAGACAGAAGGAGGGAAAGTGTATAAAATGCATGAGGAAGGGTTGAAAACTTCCTAACCACCCCAGCCCAGAAATCACAATTTTTACATTGCAACTAAAAGATTCAAAAAATACAACAAACTGTTCTGACACAGGTCATCCTGCTTTGTCCCTTATTCATAAACAGAAGCGCTTGTCAAGCCTGCCTGTTCTGAGAAGTGAGTTTGGCCTGCAGGACACCCTGGCCAGCCTGGAGGCTGGATCCATTTGAAGCCCACCTGTGGAGGGAGCTGTGCCAACAGCTGCCACTCACAAGCGCATGCAGACTTTGCCCTGACTGGGTGGACAGAGCTTAGCAGCCCTTGCCACCAGTTCACTCTGCCCTATCTGCCCCGACCTTCACACCTCACATGCTGCTCTGCCCGGCCCCACTCCCGTGTGAGCCCCTTCCCACTCTCTCTGCTCCAGCTGCATCAGGTGCTGCAGCTAATTCAGGAACTACCGCCCAAAGGATGGGTTTTCACCCCTAGAGAATATATTCCACAAGTTTCTGCTGATGGGGAATGAGGCTTCTAAGTTATTCCAGCTCTGAAAAATGGCTGCCTGCAGAACACAGGGAAACCCCATCTTTGCTCTGCTGTTGCAGTCTAACACTATGCTTCAGTTCCCAAGAAAGGGAAAAAGTGGGGGAAAAATAGTTTTCAGATGATTGCCATAAACACCTATGAAGAAAAGGAGCCCTTTCTGGAGTAAAAATGTGCATTTATTCATTCCAGAGTAAGAGCACTTTGCAAGTCATAGGTTTAGGGAAGATAGCTTGCAGTTAATGGTTCCCATGATACCTGTGGGTCTTCAAAAAACCTTCATTTTCCAGTCTATCAGCCAGTCAAGCCTTGCAGCTCTTTATTTTGCACAAATTTTCATCAGTGCTGGTCAGCACAGCTGCAGCTGAAACCACCTCATGAGGTGAGGGAATTAGCTGTTGGATGGAGGAGCAAAAAATAAATAAAAGAAACAAAAAACCTCTCCTACTGAGCTGTGTGGTATTTCCCCATTACAAATAATGCCTGACATTTCAGCTAGCCATTTCTGTTTAAGAAAGCAAGAGGCATAAAGTATACACTAGTGAGAACTTAGTGTTAAGAAATAAGAAAGAGCAGACCAAAAGGCAAGAATTGACAGCCACATTGTCCAGGAATCCAGTTTGCCAAATACCATCCTAACTTGAAATATTCCTACCAAAATACCACCATCACTTGAAATAACCCTGAAAATAAATAAGGATAGATTTAGACCATAGGTTACACCATAAAACATACTGGGACATCTGAGGCTGCCTTTTCTTAAAGCTGTGAGACAAGAGAGTGGCTGAATATCTTAAAATTAGAATTACAAATATATGACCGAAGATCCCGGGTGAGCGACATCTTTCAGAAATGACAGTCCCTAGAGTGGATAACCTGGAGGTTATTTCTTTCAGTGCATGAAAGGCACAGAGCAGTGAGTTATCTCAGCAGTCTCTGTGCTGCAAGACTTCTCCCTGAAAGGTTAATTGTGTTAGAGGTGTAATTTTTACCCAGCAGAGATGTGCCAGCAGAGGCCTCAGATGTAGATGCAGTTCATACTGACAGAACTATGGTTTTGTTAGCATCGTATCTCTCACTGTGGCGTGGAGTAATTTCATTTCACCAGCATGAAGATCAGACCTGGTGGTTCCAGCCACCTCTGCTCAGCCACTCTGTCAGTGCAAGGTGCAGCATGCACAAGGCTCCCGCCTCCTTTTTGCCAATGACTACTCTGGAATTGCTGGTCTTTTTCGTAAATGTTTTGCAAATGGATAGAATATTTTTTTGTTTCCTAGGCCCAACCATTTAATCTTATGCCTCAAGCAGTTTTAGGAGTCTGTGTCTGACAGCAAAACAGTAACCAGTCCTCTAGTCCTGTAAGAAGTGATATTCCAGAGCAGAGAAGTGTCTTGAAAGTTTTCATATCACCAAGAATTTTCTGCAATGGCTTTTGTAGTTTTACACAGAAAATATCTAAATAATTGTCTATTTTTCCCTTTGTTGCAAAACATTTGACTAGCAAAGCATGGTGAAGAATAAAAATGTGATTCTCACACAGCTTTAGAATAAACTGCATAGTTATACCTTTAATATATGAAATTTCAACACATCAGTTACATTTTAGTTTTCTACTACATGAGCTACAAACAAGTATGTTGGTATCATTGACACGAGATTAAATTTATTTCAGGACATACAGTAATTTGAAATTGCAGTATCTTGGCTTGTATATTTAAATACAATTATCTTAACTAACATGTGTTTATGTCAGTGAATGACCAAACAATGACAAACTTACAAAGTAATGTATTGTCTCTGTGGGCTTTCAGTCCTTTTAAAATTACATCACCATATGACATGTGACCTTATTACAAAGACTAAAGGGGTCTCCTATCAGCCATAAAGATTTAAACGTTGCTAGTCAAATACGTTAACACCTTTGTCTGCTAAATTCCCATCTCAGACAAAAACCTGTTTATATGACTCTGGTGTCAAGTGGCAGCAGAAGAGTGTGCTTCTTCATCCCCAAAGGATGCTGTATTAAACCAACTGCTTCTTGCTACAGCAACATTAAAAAGTTTGAAAACACCAAATACAAAAATTTGTCTCAAAATCTTAACTTAGTCATCTGAATATTCTCAGTATTTCCTGCTATACAATAAGATGTGAAACCTTTTTTACTTGCCATGAAAAGCATGGTAATCTTGAATCACACATTGGCATGTCCAAATGAAAAACTAAAACTGAACCTTTAATATCTGAAAAAGCTTTTAGATGAAAATAACCTGGTAAAGCTCAGGCATTTCACATCTTACAGGGGAACCTATAGGGGAGCTCTGTGGCTTCTTTCTGCAAAGATACCGGGCAGAACAAGTAACAGATGTTTGCAGAACTCCTGCCATATGTACTAATGCCAGAAGTCCATTTGCACCTTTGAAGTTTAACTTTACATTACCCAGTACCTGCCCTGGCTGTTTGTAAGACCCTTCCCTGCCTGCCTACCTTCCTTCAGGCACTGTGACAGAACATTCTCCTACCACTGTCAGCTGAAAGGTTTCCTCACAATTTCCACTTTGTCACCCTCAGCCGAGCTCCAGGCCACATCCTCACTGGATAGCGTGCACAGCAGAAGGACAAAGCCTAGATGTACTCCACATGTATTCCAAAACCATGAGCACAACATATTTAGGAGAGGTAGCACCTTGAATGCACTTCAGGGGAAATGAAGGAAAGAGCAGGGGAAGGGTCTATCAAGAATAGACAATTCCAGTCTCCATCAAGAGAATAATTGGATAAGACATTTCAGATCACCTGATTCTTGTTAGGATTGCCTTACCCCTTCTTTGTTTAAGTGCAGCCACCTGATAAGCACCATCCTCCTTCCAGGTTTCGACAGTCTCCTTCTTTCGGCATCATTGGCCCTTTTAAGTGATTTTCTGCATTTTTTTTCCATAAGTGGAGCTTATTATAAAGTTTTCTGAAACACTGTTGATATTACAATTGTCACTGATTAAGGCCTGTATCTTCCAACTGAAGGTATGTTGCATTTTAAAGTGTGATACTGGAGTCACCATCCACTGGCATGTCCATGTTTTCTACAAGGACACACATGAACCCAAGAGTAAAGCACTACTGCTTTCAGGTGGCTGGGACATCTCATGGGAGGCAGTGTGACCTGAAAAATTACTTCCATTCTTTTGTTGTGACACCAGGCATGGGCAAATTCACAAGAACGTGTATTGCGGAGGGGAAATAGAAGAGAGAAAATGTGTTTTGCCTTGGGAAAAAAAAAGCTGCAGTAGTTTCCAGATTTCTGTTAGCAGATTGATATAGTTTCTGTATTCTGGAGAACTCCTGGCTATATTGTGATGTCTTATCACCTTCTCCTCTCCAAGATGTCTGCAAGACCCATAGATTTTTTCCTTAATGTTCAGGAATAATCCCCAGAAGGCTCTAATCCTCACTGAAAGCAAATCATGTATACTGATCTCCTGTTTATGTGTACACAAACACATGTACACACACATGTGTGGGAAAAGAAAAATACAAAGTCAAGCATTTCACAATTAGGAAATAACACAATTTAAATTGTCTGCCAGACTTAATTTGGCCACTTATGCCTAGTCATACTCTTAAATAAACTCATATAAGTCTTGGCGTACTTGTTGGAGGATGTTCACTTGATGAGCATCTTCTCAATTATATGTTTTATCCTAATTACTCATTATATAGTCTTGTAATGTCTTTAGCAAGCCCTGTAGGCAAAATTTTTGCATATCTATGTCCCTTAGTAGTGTAGGCAGTAAAATTTCATCATTAATTAGCACATGGGGAGTAACTGAGAACAAAGGAGAGGAAAGTTCCCCCCCCCCAGTTTCCAGCATTCATACCAGTTTGGAGCAGAGGACCAACAAAAGCCTGGCCTTGCCCTTGGATCTCTGTGTAGCTGGGGATCATTGTGCCCTCTTCCCTGTTGGGGAAGGCAAGGCCTGGCTGCCTGCAAAGGTGGAAATGCACAGGAGTGCACAGTGATGGGCTCAGAAAAAACAGAACTGCTGAAATGCAATAATCTGGACAAATGCAGAATCTGCGCAAATGTGATTTTCCAAGATCTAATAGTTTGAGCAAGTTTTGAAATGGCTTTTCTCAGTGAAGACAGAGTCTCCAGCACCTTTACTTTTGGCTCTTTGTGGAGACGGCGCTGCACAGAGCAGCTGGGGCTTCCGAAATGGCTCAAAGTGCAGATGTTCCTTTAGAATGCTGAAGGACATATCTATGACTAATTCACTAGTAATTTTCAAATACCTGCTCTAAAGCTGGAGTTACTCAAAGAAGAGAGCACAACTTCAATACTTGTAAAGAAGCCCCATTTTTTCCAAGTCCCATTTTCACATGAAGCTGAACTTTTCAACAATTTTGTTTTTATCACACTATGGCTGCAAAACAATCTATTAGAAGTATCTAAAACCTGACTATTAACAGGAAAAAAGTAATTTAAACATCTATTTCCTCTTGTATTAGCAATTGCAATATGACTGAAGAAGGAATCAACTCTGCAGTCCCCTGAACCAATTTCTGCTGTTTCTATTAGCCCCAGACCCTGTATGGTTTATACCAGCTGCGTTCAACAGAAGGGATACCCAACTGGGGGTACAAATTGCCTGCTGAATGGCCCTCTCTGACTCCATGCTGTTACTTTTGACCTCAGAGGGCACAGAAAATGCTCTCCAGTTGACTTGTTTCCAAATGCCAAAAAACCCCAACCCCCAAAATTCTAAACATAAAACAGAAGGAAAGCTAAATTATTTGAGTTAAACTAACACTCAAAACAGTTATATCACAAATATAGCAATAAAAAAGTGTTATAAAAGTTGTGCTTCCTAATACATAAAGATATCCTGAAGAATTATTTTGTATTGTTTATAGACATTGGAAATTTACATACAGTTTATATGCATTAGAAATTAGTTTCCAAAGTTTTCTTACTGCAAACAGCGTTTTCATAGGCAAACAATTTTTTTTCCTGTAACTGGATATCTGCCTGGCAGACATAAATATGTTTCTGTCAAATTCACCATTCTGCCATGGATATCGGAGGACATCTTGGGATGACATGGACATTGTTTTGCTTCCTTTGTTAATCTTTCAGTTCTTTGGTTCTCACATGACCTGGGTCTCTTCTGATTTTTTGTATTTAAATTCAGAAGCTCTTGCCAGAATACTCTTTCAATTTTGTTCATAGTTGCAATGCAAGAGGCCTGCAACTCTTGCTTTAATTTGGGACAGGACTTACTTCTTTCTGTAACTGAAGACAAATGGCAGACATCACCTTCCTCGTTTCTCCTGAAGTAGTACCTCAATTCTCTGTCTGGGTTAGCTGGCTAAATTATTTCCTTTCTAAATAGTCAAGTTCTGCTGTGTCTAGAGGGTTGTGACTTTCAGTGCTTAATATAAGCAAGCACTGAGAGGAGGGACATACTGAGAAGATTATTTTCTGCAAAATACATAAGATATCCTTTCTGCTCCATGTGTTCCTGCTGCAGCCTCAGCTGTAGCTGCTGGTCCAGATTTTAGTACAGGGTCATATAGACCAGAAACCTGATCTTGTCCTTATATCAAAATGGCTCCTAGCTAAATTTCTGGGATCCTCTATGCTAAAATAAGAGAGGCTTGTCAAAATTAAGCTAATAGTCAGTGGTGAAGTTCCTTATCCCAACAAAACTATTGAAATGTCAAGTGCAAAATAAGGATCAGAAAGGGGAGAAAGAAAATAAGATGTAAAAAGATTCTAACAGATGCTACTGGCTTTTTCATATCAACAGTTGAAGTTAAAAGGTCAGCAGAGGTTGATCTGACTGTTAATGTTTCCTCATCATTTTGTTTATGAGAAAGAAGAAGGGAAGAACACTTCCATCCCTGTTATTAATTTAAGTTACTGTGCTTGATTGGAACAACTTAATATTCCAAATATACAAACTCCAAAGAGGATCACACAAGAATGTTTGTCTCAGACTGTAATTGGAGTAGATCCATTTGTTTGTGTAATTGCCACCACAGTGGAAATCTGTGCTTCTGTATTTGCACAACTGCAATTATTTTCTAAGAATGAACCATCTGAATTTTAATATCCCATAGATCCACTGCGATACAGCATATTACAATATCTTGACCTTTTCAGTGTTCCATAAATTGATTGTCTGGTTGTTCCAGTCCTCCCTCCTTTACAGTCCTGGAAACCTTAGAAGAAGAGGTAACATGGCTGTTTCTGAATCCTATCTTGTATATTTATCAGCATTTTCAGAGTCACACTGCTGGTCTCTGGAAGGCTTGACAGAAGTTACACACTGTGTGCCTGAGGTGCAGTAGAATATTAAATCACGCCAGAAAAGGCAGGGATGAGTGCCACAGGCAGGCTCACAAGGTCCACCACAGGTGGTCCTGCTGAAGGTCACGTTGGTTGACCAGCATTGTTATCAAATTGTGATCTCTCCAGTGAGTTATTCTGACAGCCAGATAAACCTCCAGCTAAATAAATATCATGTGCAACCTTCAACCAACCAAATGTAACTGTTTAATTAATGTGCTTTTCCTAAGTAAATTAAAAAGCAGAGGGAAAAGGCTTCTGGTCTTTTAAGGATGCATAAAGCAGAAAATGAAAGATCTAAACATGAAAGGGAGAGAATCCTCTAAAAGCTGAGGATGCAGTGGTAAGAAAGTGATTATTCATTTCCAGACATCACCTCAAACTGATGGACTAGTGAAAAGAAGATGCAAATTGTAATCACTGGAAATGTTGAAGGAAGATGCAGAGAAAGAGCAATTGCGACTTTTTCATTGCTTGTCCTCCATCAAAGAAGGGAGAGGGAAAATTTACATTTGTTAGTGTTTATTACAATTATTACGCCCTCAAAAAACCCTCAAAACCATAGAACAAAACAGAAATGCTCTGAGGTGGCTCAAATTCTTCCTTTGAGACTAAATGCAAAATTTTTTTCTGAAGATGTTTTTCCCTTCCAGATGCTCCTTCAGGTCCCATGTGTGCCTTGAGAAAAATTCCTCTGCCTAGTGAGTGTGGGGCTGAAGAGCCCATTACTGCTTTAGTAGCTTCCTACAAGCATAGCTCAAACCATCCCATCTGGCCCTTGCAGCAGCAGCAGAAAGAGGGGTTTTGTCTCAAGCCCTGAACAGAACAGGAGGCACATGGAGTTGCCTGCCCTGCTCAAGTGTGGCGAGCAGGTGGGCATGTCCTGCAGCTCAGCCCTGCTGCACTGACCCCTACCATGCCACTGCTTCTCACAGATCTCCAGATCAGCTGAGGCCAAACTCTTCTGTGTTCAGATTTGCATCACCTTTTGAAGTCTCACATCCAGTCTGGGGTGTGGGGTGTGCTGTGCAACTATGAGACAAACCATGTAAGAGAGCCTGAAACACAAAGGAGACTTCTGTTCCTTTCTTCTCTGCATCCCATGGAGAGCAGTGCTGTCTATCCAGCTTCCTGCTGAAAGCAATATCAAAATGAAAAATAATCATATTAAGGCAAATCCAGACAAAACAGAGTATGGGAAGAAGAAAGCATGTTTAAGAATTTTCTCCTTATTTCAAAAGCATAAATCTTAAGATTGTTAAAATAAGTCTCGCACTCAAGTTTTTTGACCTATTGTTTTTGGATTCCCATTGACCTATCAAATGTCATGAGTAAAACTCATATGTCTATCTTCAATTAATAAGAGCATTTTGGATAAGCACAAAGTAATAACTCTGGTCACTGCCATGTTGATGTTACTTCCTGCAGATCTGCTGTTGAAACTGGAGCCCCTTGAATGCTGACCAGTAAAATATGTACCAGCCTTTTACCTAGCAATAGGACCATCATATGCTGGTAATTAGTAATAGTAATCTGCACTTTTTCCTTCTTCTTTGTTCAATATAGAACCTAATTCAAGGCCTCTCTTCTGGTAATCAAAGGTTTCACTGCCACCAAATTATGCTATTTAAGGCATTACCTATGAATATGTTACCTGTGCTACCATTTGTGCCTTAACAGAGACTGGATATCATCCCATTATCTTTCCAACATAACAGAAGAAAGCATCATGGTCAGGAGGTAAGAAATCATTTATTGCCTACATCATCCACAAAAGAAAAAAACCTGGGACATCTATGGTGATATAATTTGACTGACAACCAAAAAGCCTGCAGTAACACCATTCTGTGGCCTGTTGTGAGAAAGGCAGGGGAACAGAGGCAGGCATCTTCCAGCAAAAATAATCACAGTAGGCCAGAAAGAATGGAAATCTATACCAAGAGATTAACCCTCTAAATGATGGAGGTAAATGCTTTTATGAGTATATCTCACCAAATATCTGGAGGCCAAGCTATAAGATTGTTTGGAGTGGGATGAAATAACAGTGAAGTGCATTATTGTGATGTGTTATTTATTTACACAATTCATGTTGTGTTCATTAACCTCCAGCTAACATGAGGAATCTGGAGTAGCCGCATCGTAAGCAGGAGAGTCTGCCTTGCAAAGCTTTCTATCCAAGTGAGTTGTGCAGGAGTCAAGGAGAGGTACAAAGTGTAGGGACATACCCGTGCCCACATGACAGATGGGTGCCAGAGCCACAGAACAGACAACAAATTGACAGTGCTTGCATCTTACACTTGGCAGATAGGCTGGGCAATTTACAGTTCTTAAAAGGGACATAATGAAATATTCCTCTTGATGTCTAAACACTCTAACACATAAAAACAGGACAGTATGACTGAAAAAAAAGCCTATGTACTGAAAACTTGTTCAGAGACCTTTCCATAAATACGAAAATGTTTTGGTTGTCAGTTTGAAGTGTGAGCCATTGTATATGTCCAACTATAGCCTCTCCAAAGTCACATACAGCAGCAATGCCTCACTAACTGATTTTAAGCTAGGTCAAAAAGACAGAGAAGGCCAAAGGAAAAGGATATTTCTTTCTTTGGTATCCACTACATCTTAGTTTCCTTCCCTTGTCAAGGTTTTTCATTAATTTCTGAGAGAGATTTGGCCAGAAATAGTTTGAGAGGATGGTGCTTATAAATTTGTGCATATTTTATTGCTAGGATATACTGCCAATACATGACACATTTCCAGATCTTTCAAATAGTATGTGCTCAGCACACAGTGAGAAGGGTTTTACTCATAAAACTTAGTTAAAAGGAAGTGTACAGGTTTTTTTTTCTGGAAAATAAGAATGAGTCATTCATGCATGCATTCGATTTCCAAATCCAAGAGTCTGCAGTCTAGACTTATGGTTTTTATTTTTCTGAACACTTCATCAGTCTCTACGTAGGCTGTTACATCCTGCTGTCAATAGGAGGTTCATGAGGAAATAAAAAACAGAGCAGAAGGTACCAGGGTTTTCTTCCAGGTGAGCAAGTACAATAGTTTTCCAGAGTGGCTACTAAAAAACTAAACAAACCTGTGACCTTTAAGTTGAGGGACCCCTTAGTCCTCTCTGTGCCTCATCCACAGAGAAATGACTGCCTATCTCTGTTCAAGTCTGCAGAAATTCATTTCTGCCTCCTCAGGGTAAGCAGGCTTTTAAGACTGTAGTTGTACTCTCAAGTAACAATTCAATTTGGCTCTGAGCTCTGCAAGATCACCAGAGGAATGGGGGATGATTTGCCTAAGAGAGAGGCTGCATGTGCTGACAGGTGGAATAAGGGACTTAGAAAATGAGAAAGTGGTGATGATATATGGCATTGTGTTATAAAAAGGAGCCTCAGAGAAGAGGTTTCTCTTCCTTGACTCCATGTTCTCAGAGTGGAGTCCACATTCTCCCTTACTGAGAGGGTGGAGGATCAAAAATCCATCAGAAAGTGTACACATACACACACAGAGAGCAAAGAACAATCATTCCTTCACTGAGTATGTCCTGGGTTATGTTGTTATTTCCCAGTCACTTCCTGGGATATCAGTGACTGAATGATTTTAAATCAAGATGTGGGTTGGACTCTAGTGTCCCAGATAGGAAGGGGGCAGAGGAAACCCTTCTGCTTCTTGTGTAGATCTCAGGTGAAACAGCTTCTCCCTGTTTTCCCCTGATGCAGAAGAGGAAATAAGGCATTTCCAGAAGAAAGACAAGAGGGAAATGTGGGTTAAGCAGCAGCTTCCCCAGTTGTCACTGCAGCAGGAAGTGCATCACTTTTCCAGGGATTTGCTGGTGTGAGTCACTGTCAGACACAGCAGTGCACAAGAGCAGCCTGTGGACAGTATCCTGTGCTGGTTCCCCATCCTGCCACCTTCAGCATTCCCAGTGATCTCCTCCTGACAATGTCAGACAAGGATCAGAAATTAGGCTTTTAAAGGAGAATGCTCTGTATCATTAAAGCTGCAGCCCTGTCTTTTCAAAACGGATGGAGAAGTTCCTCACAGCAGGAATGGTGCTTGGATTCCTGTGTTCCTCCAGAAAGAAATTATTACAGCAGAAAACAAAGCAGGTCCTGATGGATGCAGCTAATTAAAAGAAGAAGAAGAAGCTTCAACTTCTGAGTAAAAACTACACATGGACACAGGGATAGTTACAGCATGGTCACGCTGTCCAGGTGTGCTCTAACCCTTGAGCTGTGGTGTAGCAAATTTGAGTAAAGTAGCAGTGTCTTCCAAAAAACAATCTACTTGCCCTCCATATCCAAACCAAAGCTGCCAATGCACCTACCATCAAAGCAGTTAGTCACTTACATGGGGCTGCAGGGGCAAAACATTGCTTGATCTGCTCAAGTCCCCCACCTTTCTCCTGTGGCATTTAAATCCTGAGAAGATATAAATAACCTATCTTTATCAATTTAGTTGATATTTAGCTTTGAGCAGCATGTTAATTCATAGTAAGGAGCAAAGAGCAACAAAAGACACTAAAAGTAGTAGAAATTGAAAAAAATATACAGGAAAAGAAAGGCAAGTCATGAAGCAGGTGAGAGCAGCCATCCCACAGTTTTCCATGCAAAGCCCATGAAGATTTGCTGAAGGTGGGTAATCAAGCTCTCTAGTTCTTTGGCACATCTCCACTCTTCTTTGCTTCAGGTGCTCTGTGCTTCTCATCTCCTCCTGCCAAGGCAGAAATAAAAAGTAAAATAATAATAGCTATAATAAGTACTTAAACCCAAATTCTCTCAGTCCCCAAATATTAGTGAATTACTACCCAAAATAAAAAGGCTGCTTTTGACCCCCGGCTTGCTCACTGGCAGTGCCTTCAGTCTGAGGAGCAAGGTGCACCCGGGAGGGATTCCCAGCAATGACACAAGGCTCAGATGTGGTCACGGGCAGTCAGTGTCCCCTTTGTGCTCTGCAAAGCACAGCCACCGGCAGCGATTTCATCGCTTGAGTCACCCCTGGTTAAAAGCGCACTTGTTTCCTCTGCCTTTTGTCTTTCAAGGTCTTCCTAGCCAGAAGCAAGGCAGAGGCTCACAGAAACCTTGAGGTAAGCAGCAGTGTGCTTGCAGGGATTCTGGCCTTGCTTTGGCCCAGATAGGAAACAAATCAGCCCTGCAAAATAGGACTTCTCTGCATTTTCCATGCAGATCAGAATATTCGAAAGCAACTGGAAAGCCCTGCTCTTTCAGAGCCCTGCAGGGGTTAGACAATTTTTTCCATGAATGTATATTGACTCTACTTACCATTTCATTGTCTGTTTTCCTTGTAAAATAAGTTTTGTAGCTCTGAATTTGATTTCTACTGTTAGTGCTTATTATGGCAGCATGGTTATGTCACAGCGTATCCAAGAGAAGAGAGAGTTGTAGAGAAACATTTATGAGAACAATAGAAACTCTTAAAAAGATGGACAAGCTCTCAGGCTCTGTTTCTTCAGGTCTGGAAATATTTATTATGATTACTGCATTAAAGACAGAGACTTGTACGAACATAGGGAAAAGTACCCATAAATACTTTTGTCACCATCTTTAAAAAGCAGTTTAGAGTCATCACCATTCAACTCTAACTCTTTAAAATTCTAGTTTACATATTTTAATTGTTACTGGCAAGGAAAGTTAGTGCTCATGATGTTTCTGTAAGGCTGCATCCTGACCACAGCTCATATAATCAATTTTCAGGCTCCTCATAATGTTTTCCTGAAATATCCAAAGAAAAGAAATGCACCTCATACAGAATGATGTGAAGTAAAATATGACATCAAAATGACCTGAGGTACTGTTGTTCTCTAGAAATGAAAGAAAATTAAAAGCAACATAAAATACTAAATGTATAGGAATGTTTCTGTATCTGGCAGGGTGAACTAGCAACACAATCCCAGGAGGTTTGTTCTCATTTTCATTATCACTATTGTATAGTTCACACTTTTGAAAAAATAGCTCTGTAAATTTTAGGTTTGTAGTTTTTAGCTTTAAACAATTGCAGAAAAAATTGGGGGGCAGGGTGGGGAGTGCTTATTTTTTTCAGTCCTTAAGTTATTATCCTACTGTGGCTACATTATGTTCTTATGCTCGCTTTCCAGATTTGTCTATATGTATTTAAAAACAGCAGCAGAGGATATTTTTTTATTAAAAGCATTAAAAACAGCCACTTGAGCCATGAGCTGTTTTACCCACCTCTGGTAATGAATTTCTTTCCTTTGTCAACTCTATACTTATGTCAGAGGTTGAGTATTTTGCTTTTTATGCACAAACTCTGTACAGTAATTGCATCTTCTGTGGAACATCTTTTGGCAAAAAGGCCATCATACTGAAGGAATACTTGGTCATATAAATGGGAGATATAATCCAGAATAAGTTCTTGGTCCATGCAGTAATGATTGAGATCTCAACATGTCCGAGTAAATGATGCAATTTAATTGTTAAATTTTTCAACATGGAAAAAAAAATCCCACTGACAGTGATTGCTGTTGGTTTGATCTGTATCTTGCCAAACCCCCAAATTTTTAGTCAAACAACAATGAGAACAAAAAATTCAATTTCCCCTGCAAATATTTAAACATGTTTACTGCTCACAGAACACTGGAAAGTGACAACAAAAAAAAAGAGAGAAAAAGAAAAAAAGTGAGAGACACCTGCTTCTGTTAGTGACACTTGCTGCTGTTAGTGTCTCCTGCTTGCAAGTTTGTTCCTCACACCATTGGGGGCAGGAGAGAATGAACACCTGTCCCCAGGCTGAGGGATTTGTGTGGCCCAGCACAGCCCCCATCTCTGCACAGTGAGAAGGATGGCTGGGGTGGAAAAAAGCCCCGTTCTGTCTTTCTGAGGAAGAAAGGAAGGCAGCTGCAATATTTTTACGAGTGGGTGACAGTTGAAAGTATGTCTTGTGAAGCTGCTCTTTGATGAATGTACAGCATTCCTGGAGGAAAAATAGGAGTTTGCCAAGTGCAGGCATCTTCTATTCTCATACAGCTGAAGCTGCTTTGATCTAAACTTGACAAGCGATGTGTATATTGTACTACTGAAACCACTTTAGTCTTTTTAACTCAAACAACAAATAGCCCAGGGACCTAAATCTGCTCTTGGACACCTCCTCCAGGCGCTCCCCTGCTCTTGGCCTGAGAAGCATGAGCAGGAGGGGCAGCAGGGGAGGACTCAGGGAAGGCACCAGTGCTTCAGGTCTCCAGCCCCTGCAGCTTGGCTTGGCATGCCGCGTTCAGGTCCCAGCCTGGATCTGGATTGATTTCCAGGGCAAGGGTAGCCCTGCTGGTGGAGGCATGAGAAGCCAACTCAGCCATGAAGAGTTTCCCTGACCTGCACTGACACTGACTTATATTTTACATCTTTTGACTTGCATTTCAGAGGGATCAGCACTTCATCTATCTATGGAAATTAATAATAAATGTCTTTTTTCCCTTTTTTTAAGATAGCCTATGATATCTAGAAAAGATGATTTATAAACCCTTTAGTTTGCTTAATTGTATCTGTCTCAGTAAAGTTTGCTTGAAATACTGGTAACTTTGATTCATTTATTGCCAAAATGAGAGCAGCATTCACTCTATCTGGTATATGCATTGCAATACCTGGTTGAGATTCAATAAAGTAAGAAAGCTTAAGAAAATTTGTGAAGAAAAGGTGCCACGTGTTGTGACACTGAAGTTTGTCCTCTGCACATAACATTGTTTTCTTCACATATATCCTAAATAAATACCTACATCAAAGATAGCAATTACAGATTCAATAATCTATATTTTAAAATCCTTAAATGCATGTTTGTTTGCTACATTGTATCAGAGTGTGCAATATCCTCTGACAGAAGCTCTCATTCTTCCATTTGTACTTCACAGTTTCCACTAGCTTCCATCTAACTTCCAGCTTTGATTTACTTCATGGAAGACCGTTTCAAAGTTATTAACTTAATTTTTAGACTAAGTCTAATCTTGACATATAACAAAGGAGAAAATATTTTGATTACAAAACTACTTTATTGAAAGCTAATAAAAATATGTTTTCGGGAATTAATTTATCTTTAATAAAAATATTGTATTTTAACGGGAAGTGTTAGATAAAAATGTGTTGTAAAAGATTAGTTAAAATTATTTACAGAATGAAGAAACCTGTGAAAAAAAAGCCTTTTCTGCTTGTTCTGCTGAGAAGTGACTAAAGGAAGCTCAGTTATACTGCACATGACGTACTGAACTGCATGACAGCACTATAGTCTTGGGGAAGAATATTTGTTTCACTCCCATCCTTCAGCTGGGGCACCCCGTGTTGACCAATCTGTTACCACTGCTTGAACTGATCCTTCTTTCTCCAGAGCAATTTACACACCTCTGGTAAATACAGGAAATAGAAACAGCGGCCTACACTTTCCTGCTGGGAAGTTAAGTGAGCACTAAAAAACAAAGAATCACACAATGGTTTGAGTAGGAAAAGACCCTAAAGATAACTTAGTTCCAATCCCCCCTCCATAGGTAGGAATACTTTCCACTAGAGCAGGTTGCTCACCTCAGTCCCAGCCTACCTGGCACTGAGCACTTCCAAGGATGGGACGTCCACAACTCCTCTGGGCAAACTGTTCAGTGCCTCACCACCCTCTCAGTAAGGAATTTCTTCCTTGCATCCATCTAGTCTAAATCTGCCCTCTTTCAATTTGGAACCATTCCCTGTTCTCCTATCATGACAGCCCTTGTAAATAGTCCTTCAGCTATTTTTGTGTGTAAGTTCTTGCAGTCTATCTTCATAGGGGTGCTCCAGCCCTCTGATCATCTTCATGTCCCTGCTCTGGACCTGCTCCAACAGGTCCATGTTCTTTTTTTGTTGGGACTCCCAAAATACTGAAATTCCTTTCACGATACTTACTCATGAGGGCTGCTACCACATCTAGGGTTAAAATGTTATATGTTGCACTTTGCTTTCTTTTAGTAGAGACAAATACTTTCCTCACTTCTTTCACCTCCCTCTTTCTATTGTAAGGATGATTTCCCAGGAAGAGATTTTCTAACTTTACC
Organism: Melospiza melodia melodia; assembly: GCF_035770615.1. Lineage (NCBI taxonomy): Eukaryota > Metazoa > Chordata > Aves > Passeriformes > Passerellidae > Melospiza > Melospiza melodia. The sequence continues at coordinate 66,598,198 of NC_086197.1, forward strand.
TTCAAACCATGTCCAGATTGGAAGAGAGAAAGGAGAGAAGGTACAACACTTGAATGAGAAGCTGCACTTCTTGCAAAATTAATTTGTGTTCTGTTAGCAAGGAAGAAAAAGATAGTGTTTAGTTAAATATTTCAGGAAATTATACAGTAAATTCCCCAAGAAATGTAGTGTACTGAGGCCAGGACACAGTCCAGCATATCTTCCCACACATAGAGCCATTTGCCAAGCCTGGCTGATGCACAGTTCTTGTACAATTACTTAATTGTGGAGCATGACTTTTTACCAAATTATTTTTACTTTTCTAAGAAATAACATCAATGTTTTTATACCAGAAACATTTTTCTTTTTTACTTCTAGTTTTGTGCATACTTAGTATAACAATAAAACAGTAGACATTGGAAATCATTTGGGTCATCTATTCCATTCCCCTGCCTGTGAGGAATTATTTCTTAAATTGCATTTGTTAAAGATTTTCAACATATGAACAACACTGAAAAGTCATGTCATGCAACTGGAGGAAATAGGATTACAGGAACATCTGCTGGAAACCTTTTCCTTATGAAGTATGATATTTATACCTTGGCAACGAGCAATATTCACATTAAATGCAGATTATTTGTACAATTGAACTATTATTCCTTTTGACAATTCTACCCAGCCTGTTTCCATGGCAGTCCAAGACATTTCACCCCACTCTTTTGAAAGAAAAACACTTGGGCTGCTGGGATTTCAGGGTTTAAGCAGGATGCATGGTACCTGGGTATTGGTTGGCTTCCTTCAAGATAGATACTCACCTATACTGTTTGTGCCTTTAAAACAGATATTTTTCTTTAAGAAAGTGAAGATAATAGTAGAACAGATATTTAAAAAGCCAAAAGAAATGAAGGCAAGGAGACTACAGCACTGCCCTGATCTTTCTTACAGTAAAATGAGGAAAGTTCTCTGCTTTCAAAACAAAACTCGGTTGAAATGTTTTTGGGTTTTTTTGTATACACAAACTCCTTTTCCTTGCATTTTTATAAATGAAAAAGCAGTTCTGATGACAGTGCTGCGAAAGGGCAAGAAAAGTTAAATAAAAATTACTTTAAGGGATTAACGGTCTTAATGAGAGTGGCCCTGAACACATAGAAAACTGTGTTTCTAAAGTAAAGCCATGCTTCTCTGGAAGAGAGGTGGCCTTAGAGAATGTGAATGCTCCCTCTGAATTTCAAATTGTCATTCCATTTCTTCATTGTATGTGCGTGTGCAATGGGCTCCTGTGAGATCACCTTGGGGCAAATTCAGGGCCCATCTGGGGTGAATCAGGCAATCACCCCTGTGAAAAATGTGTAAATCATCCCATTGCCTCAGTCCTGATTTGTGTTTTCACTGAGAATGAGAAGGTGGTGAGTGCTGATGGAGTCTTGAAAGGCTTTCTGAGGCAGTGGGTGTGAGTGGGAGTGATGTAGCAGACCAGGGCCAGGGCACCTGGCCAGAGTCAACACTGAGGCTGATAAGGAAACTGCTTCAGCTGGCAAAGAGTTACATATATAGCAAAAGTGAGCCTTTATTCATTATTGTGTATGCAATTCCAGACTCTTTATACCACCACAACAGAATAATGTTTTTCTCCTCCAGTTCCAGAACAGGGGAACTCAGGGAGAGCACCCTGTTTAGTATCTAAATGGTAGCAGAAATCTTGTCCTCAAATTAATGACTTTGGCTTTATTTCCTGAGTGTGTTCAGCTCCAGTTAGAGAAAATTAAAGTTTTAGGTTATCCTGGGCAGACAGACTAGGGCTCCTCCATGCATCATTTTCTCTTTTCTCACTTGTGCACAGGTCGATAAGGGTTGGTACAGGGCTGTGACTGTCCCTGTGCAGGCAGCTCAGGTAGTCCTTGCACCCATTTAATGGAAACTCTGGCACCAGCCTTTTGGGCATATAGAATTACAGCAGTCAAAATGTTTCTCTAGACATCCAATGAATAATGAAAAGAGTGTAATAAGTACTTCAAACAATCACCCTCCCATCCTTTGGGGTATGGAGTTATCTTTTTGAAGGGCTAAATCCATGCAAGTTTAAAGTTTCCTGAAATGTATACCCTTTTGTGACAAAGGGACATGGATAAAAAGGTTGGGAGACAGGCCCTTTTGCTTTGGTTTTATTCCTGAACATGTTGACTGCATTTTGCCTATTTGATCCAGATTCATTCCATCATTTAACTCACAAGGCCCCCCTTTGAATATAAACCCCTAGGAAGGGGGCTGGATGGCAGCACCTGTATCCTTGTCTTAGACGTGGCATTTCTGATACAGAACAGAGGCAGCCAAATGGCCACATCCACAGCTGAGGAGGGTACAATGACTTGGCATATCCTTTTAGTTCATTTCATGCACAGACTTTTATTTAAAGACTTATTATAAATTATAAGTGTTAGCTAACTTCACAAAACCTCGGGGGAAGCTGACAGCAGGCACATACCAGGGTATGTGGCTGGGCAGTTTAGATTTCAGGCTGGCAATGCCTCTTTTCTTTCAATCCATGATCCCTGTTGAGGGAGTTTCTTGTCATGTCAGCAGTAAATAACTAATGTAGTCTTCATGTGGTGCCAGTAACCCATTAAAGAAGCCTCCCAGCTGCACTTTTACTGCTCTCTTGCTGACTTTGCACCTCACTCGTACAGGCACAGCACAGGCAGTGTCAAGACTTGCAATGTCTTTGCCTTTGTAATGCACAGAAAGCAGCTATATAATAATATATCTCTAAGATGAGCCTAAGTTAGAAATGGCAGTGGGTGGGAATAAGGAGAACCAGGTTGTCTGAGTAGTAGTCTGTTTTTAAACCACAACTTTCTCCTGTCTGTTTTTTGCTATAATGATGATCTGCGTGCTCTGTAACATCTCAACACTTCCATAAACCCAGTTAAAAAACAATTAAAAGGAAATAAGGAAAGGTGATGCTTTTGAGTAAACTACCGAAGCTCAAAAATCAATATATATGCTCAATGGTACTGAAGAGACTGGAACTTGCTTAGTAAATTAAGATATGAACTATGAACATTAACTCTTTTGAATTCCTTGAAATATGGAGATTAGGAACCAAAATGGATCATGACTAAGAGCTGAGGATTTTTGGTTGAGAGAAGAAGTGGAGAGATAATCACAGAGACAAAACTGTGGATCAAAGGTTGTTATTATTCGGTCTTGTGAATAGCTTTTCAAAATATCAGCCTTTTGTTCAGCATGCTTTATTTAAAATTAGTGAAGAAGAGGCATTTGTATCTCTTTATAACTATTGCTTAATGGGTCATTTATTTTAACTGCTGACTTGTTCTCCATTTCAGGTGGTGGCAAGAGCAGCCTTTCACAGCAAAACAAAATCTACATACACTGCCATTCAGCAAAGACTGTTGAAATCAGTGGGAAATATTTAATGTGTTTTTTCAAAAGTGACCCTTTCCTTTTATCCTTTTTCAGGATCTACTTCACAACTGCATGTCAAAGGTCTGGTTTCATGGATCACTGCTAATGAAGGTTTCAGATATGAGCCATAAGTCTATGTGTATTTTGTTCAAAAGAAGACAGGTTTTAATTGCTATTGCCATACCTCATACAGGAAACTGAGCTTCAGTCACATGAATTCTTTGTGTCACTCAACAAAAGAAATATTGAGCAAAAAAGCAAATTTACAGCATGGGAAAAACAAGCATCAGAATTTATGCCAGTTACAACCAGAAGAGAAGGGTGGGATATGAAGAGGTTGATAACTGCTATTTTACAATTACTTGCAAGCACATTCAATAAGAATGTGTTTTTTTATGTGCAGATATGTAAATATGAGTGGCAATTTAACCCATGTAGGTAAGGACAGTGCCAATGCAAGCAAGCTATTTATCATAAGGACAAAGAAACCCCATGTGATTGGCTTTTATACTGTAATCAAAACCTTCAAAATAATATACAGATTATAATCGTAGTAGCTCATGTTGTCATATATGCTACACATTTTTGTTTCACACAAAGAATTTGAGGTTATGATCAAATACTGGGTGAAAACACAGGGCTCCTGACTCTACTTGCCCCACTATATCCCTCTACTTGAAAAATTTTTCCATTTTCTTTCTTTCTTTTCTTCAGGCAACTAGTCATTGACATTTCATCAACTTGCTTCCTGTCAACCTCCACAAGTAAATGACAGTAAAAAAATCTTAATTTATGCTACTATTATTTAATTATTCCATGTACTGAAGCCACTGCTGTTCCTAGGCACAGAAAGCCAGGATAGGACAGGGAACACAAGAGATACCTACCCTAAAGCGTAATAGATTAAAAAAAAAAAAAAAAAAAGACCTTTTCACATGGAGCTTAATTAGTTTGAAAAGTTTAGGGAAGAGAAAGAAAATCATGAAATAGTGGTCCATTGTGGCTACTAACCATGAGCACCTAATTTTGACCCATAGGCCAGGGATTCTCCTGTTGCTTTGAGGGTATAAAGAGATGTTCCCCATTCTGTACCATCCCTCCTCCACAGACCCAGCAGCAAACACACACTTCTTTGTTCTTATATTCCTCTCCCTTAATGTGCAGGGAGGGAGGAAGCAGGAGCAGATGAGCCTTTGCACTGACATCATGTGGATGTTCCCTGTTATGGTACACGCTGATGTTACAGCCAGGAGGGCACGCCCCTGCTGCTCGCTCTGCCTTCAGACGGCCCTGCAAATCCCAGTGAACTCAGTAAAATCTTTTTTCACATCTTCAGAGCAGACCCCTAAAGGCAAAAGCCTGGTTAATACTCCAGCAGAGAACATCTGATTATTACATGGGGCTGGTCAGGAAGAGTAATCAAGTTACATAAAGGAAAATACTTAGGATGCATTATTTAAACTGCATTAGATATCTGTATGGTCATTCCCAGGCAGAATGAATATTTCCTCAATTTGATTTAATTTTATTCCATTTAATTTACACCTTTCATTACTTCAGATGAATATTGTTCTACAACATGCCTTCATGAAACAGGCTCTGCAGGAAATGGTGTGAGCTGCTGACATAATTTCTACCATAATTTCTTGTACTATAAAATATTGTAGCGGTAAATAGTTTTCTCCTGAATAAAATATAAACATGAGGTTCTTCTCTGGATTCAGTTATGTGGTAAATATAATTGCAATCTAAACATGTAAGTACAGAAATCAGCAGTAGACAGAAACAGCTTCCTTAATGTTCAAATTAGCAATTTTTCCCTTACTACATGGAAACAAAGTTAGCAGTGCAGTCCCTCCCTCCCTGATCTCTGTCCTACACCATCCTCACAGGCTTTTGGATCTGGTGCCCACTGGCTGAAGTCCAGCAAAACCAGAGCCTAGGTGCCTTTGAGTCATCTAAGTCTTGGAGAACGATCTCACACTCATCAAGGACCTTTGCATCTCACAGGACCTAACACCAAGAAGTGCTTCTGCTTTTTGACCAGGGCAAAAGGCCCCTTCTAAGGTGCTTTGGAGTTTACTAGCAAGAAAAGCAGGATTTTAGGATGCAAAGGGAATTTGATACTCTGACCACCTCTTCTCCCTGCTCTCCAAATGTTCCAATCACTGAGCTATTGTGCAAAAGCCCAAGCATTAAGCATTGCCTTCCTGCTGCTCATCTCCTCAGGTTCCCCACCACCTGCAAGCTAGTCCCAGCACCCTAAAAATATCCCTCACTCCATCAATTCAACAATGGTTTTCAGAGATAAGAAATCATAGTTCTTTCTTGCTGCTACGACATGCTGGGTCTGAAGTCACTGAAAGGCTAAAGGATGAATAGTATCTGGATTTTAAATTTCAAGGAAATCTTGCTCATTGTCCTCTGAAATTAGTGGCAGTACAGAAAGTACTGTGATTGCTCAGTGTTGATATTTACCAAAATTCTGCTTGCCATAAATATTGAATTGTGTCATTATCACTTGTATGGGCTGGGCTTTCATAAATATTGGCATTTAGTAATTAAACAACTGGCTTTAAACTTGAGTAGGTAGTGATTAAGATGGCCATTAAGAGAGTTCAGAGCAGAAAAAAGGCTGCTTCTTATTCATTCAAGACACTGGAGCTCTAAAACAAAAAGTGAAAATTTTCATTTAAGTAGATCACATTCTGTATATGGTGTAATTTGTATTGTATCTCTGACCTCCTCATATCCCTTCAGCCAAAGAATATATTTTGCATTTTCATTTCCAGATTCATCAGTACAAAATTGGGGCTTTGTTTCTGCAGGTCTGTTCCAGAGTCCTCCAAAAAGAAGGATCCATGCAAAATTACTTGCAAGGTCTTTGCATGGATTTTAATACATGTGCTTGAAAATATCAGATAGTAATAAAAGCCCAGTGTGAAATAGCTGATCTATACTATGTTTTCACAGCTTAAATACCAATGCTTATAGTTAAACACTATACCTTCCCAGGAAAAATACCCATACATGTCTAGGAAACAGATAAGGGACAATTTCCTAGCTTGGGCTTTCTGTTAGAAAAATTGAAGCATGGTGTCATTCGTTAATCTTTCCTCTTGCATTTAATTTAAAAATACTGAAGAATTTTTGGCAGTTTGTAACTGTTCATTATTTTTTTTTTTAATTTAACGTAAATGAATAAGGCAAGGCCAGATTTCATCTTTTGGATGGTCAGAATCACTCTTGTTACTTGCATAGTCACAACTGTTTTGGGGAAGACAAGGACTTTTTGGAACAGGAGCAAAGCAGACTGAACAATAGTTCTTCCCAGCACTATTAGGGGCCACTGCTGCTCTGCCAAACATGAGGAGGTGAAGCAACTGGAAAAATCCTTCAGACACCAAAGTCCAAGCATTCCAACAGATACTAGTGAGCAAACAAGCACAATAGGTAGAAATGAGAATGATAAAAGGTCAGTCCAATTGTGTATAGGTCGTGGTGATGGAGGTTGCCATGCTGCAGAAGACAAGTCCACAGGCTTTTCTCTTTCCAGGAATTCCAGGTGGTGCTGACATTTCTCATCTTCAAAAGCTGCAGTTGCCATTAATTGCCGCTGGCTGACAGACACCTCCATAATGACTATGAAGACACAAGCAGCTTTCAAATTCATGGATTTCAGTCCCACGGCAGGGAGGGAGGAGAAGCGCCGAGGTGCTGCCACCCAGCAATCAGGCTCTCTCTCTGTCACTGCTGTTATCTGCAGCTCTCTGCCTGCAGCTCTGATGGGAGCCAATGCCAGCAAGCTTTACAAGCGGATTATTGGTTTACACTCTGCATGAAAGATGTATCTAATATGAAGAAATAAGATTAATCTGAAATCAGTTTAAGGGAAAGATTGCAAATTGAAATGATTTGTAACAGTAAGTCTGAAAATTTTTTGGGGTGGATGCATACAGCCACAGAGGTGTTGGAATTTGGGGAGTTGCTGGTATGGTATGTATCTCTGGAGTCTGCTGTATTTTAGGCTTACTAATTTCACTTCCACATTTTGTTTGTGATGTGCTGCACCACAGCTGCATGTCTACACAGACTCGTGCATATGTATGAGTGCACCTACAGGGAGAAGAAAAACTGATGGATTTTTCTAATTTGAGATCGAGTTATATATATTCACACATGATCCTGTTTGGAAAGAAATATAATCTGTTGACATTTGGGTTTATGAGTGAGCATGTGTATTTGTACAACAGCAGAATGGCATAAGAGAAAGCCAGCAAACTTGTTCTTAGCACAGTGCCTGGCAATTCACCTCTTGATCCTGTCCTTTTCACAGCTATTTCTCAAGGAATTATTACTGCTAGGAAGCCTGAAAGATGAGAAACATCCCATCTCCATGTACAAATTATGATTTTTCTCCCATTTGAGAAGGTTTTAGAGCTACAGCAGGACTTGACAGGTGGCTTGTACCACCCCATGTGATGGACATTGCAGTTGGACTCAGTGGAGGGATCTCCACCCCACCATGGATCTGAGTGAGCTCTTGGGCTTGCATAAATTACTACTGTGGAAATCTCAGCTCTGAGCTTCAGGTCCCAGCTGTAAAAACAAGCTAATATTATCTCCTTAGTGCCTTTTTTCTGTATCTTTCTTCAGAGCTCTCCAGGGCAGAGACTTTTATCATGTGATATTGGAAGATGTCTCTTTGCCTTTAGTTACGTTTCATCCTGTGGCCAAATCAGCAACTCCCCTGTGATGGGGAGACAGGAGCCACACCAGGGTCTCAGTGGAAGATAAGTGGAAGAAAAGCCCTCAAACTGACCCAACCACAGAAGGGTTTGTCCTTGCTACTTAGGGCTAGTGAAGGGAGGGAATATCCGCAAGCATCTTGAAATCTGCAGGATTTCCTCAAGACACCCTCACCTCAAGGATGAGTATTGACCCTTCTTTGCTGCGGGGAAAACAGTGTGGAATGTGCTGCAGGCTGTATAAATACACCCAGTCAGCTACCACTGGGCAAGGATTTAGCACTGGATCCATCCCTTGGCATGCTCTGAGGCATGCTTCTGCTGAGGGAAAAGAGACTTGTAGGAGGGGCTGAGGTTGGAGACTGTGGGATACAGCTTTGCTCCAGCTGTAGCAATTACCTGCACTGTCAGAAAAACAGCAGGTCTTAAATTTTGAGCAGAAGGGACTAAATGCATCCTTGGAGTAACTCCAGAAATTTCTGCATTTTGTAAGAGAAAGATTTTGGCCCTCTGTCAGGTTTGTGCACAAAAGTAAATATTTTTCTATCACTGAGTCAAGGGTCTGAAATTATTTCTAAGATTGAGAAGTTAGATATTAAAGCCAGAGGAAAGAACATACCTTACTGCCAGTGAAATTGGCCTCTCCATATTTCTAGTGCACATCAAATAAAACAACATTTTTCAGGTAGATGGTTTTTGCTGATGTTCATTTCAAAATTTCAATTTGAAGTGCACTAGAGGATTTCTCTATGAGAGAGGTTTGATTCTTACCATCATTTTTCAAAGGGTTGTTGTGAGAGCAAAGAATTGGCTTCCTTTAAAAATCCTGTAACATCCTGAGCTCATTTGGTGGTGAAACATGCCCTCTACCAGTTACTGCCTTCCCTGTCTTGATGACTGCCAGAGTGGAGTTGTCTGAAGAGGTTATCTCAGACTTTAACCCTAAATGTTTGTGGCTGGTTGCATTCAGATGGACTAACAATATTCTAACAGATGAAACATGAGGCAGTGATGCATTTGGACTGTGACACATAGCTCAGTGGGATTCCCAGCATTTCTTGCAGGATAATTCTGGCTACTTTTGTTTCCAATGGACATCCCATAGGCATCAATTCCTGGAGGTGGAAGGCTTGACATGCTCCTGAAGCATAGCATGGGGGCAAAGGCAACAGATCCCATGCCTGATGCTCCAGTCCTGCTGCAGCTCCCCAGGATAAGGTTCACACAAGTAACTGTCACAGATGTGTTGGGGCTGCAAAGGGGAGGATGGAGAAAGAGCCTGAAGGTACTTATCTGAGCAGGAGGTTGCTGAGCTCTATTTCCAGGGAGGCCACTTCTGTTCAGCCTTTTTAAGTCTCATTTTCCCCATCTGCTGTGTAACGCTCATTTGCCCATTCTGGTGTCAGGAGACCTCACTGGTATCTATGAAGTTCTTTGATGCATGACAGCTCTACATGAAAAATAAAATGATCAGAGCTTGTTTCTATCTGTGCCACTTTTACTTGGACATCAGCAGCTGTCCAGTGTTACTGAACACATTCAGAAAAAAAAAAATTGTTTTTGCAATGAACTCAGGAATGGTACTTCCCCAGTTCAGAGCTGGTTTCCTAGTCTTGGGGTTTTCTGCCAATAATAAGACTTGGTGTTGTTTGTTTTTCTATGATACTGCTTATAACCTCCTTTTCCTTCTTAAAACAATGCACAAATCCCCTACTCCTTTCCTATAATTACCTTTCCCTGGAGTACAGCAATCTGCATTGTTTGCAAATTATATTTGACAAAAAACCACAAATAAACAAACAAAACCCCCCAAACAAAAAAACAAACAAACAAGCAAAAACAGGAAAACAAAACACTATTTCAAAGTGTTACAAGCAATTAAAAAAAAAAAAAAAAGCAGACAGATGATTGTAAACTGCGAGGGATAGTAAAGGGTTTGCTCTGAGGATGGATACACATGGAGCAGCAAGCACTCAGTTCCAGGCTGCTCCTCCAAAGCCCTGGCACAGGAACAGATCCTATCACTTCTGCATGGCACCACAGGTCTGTGGAGGCTGCAACTCCACGAGTGCAAAAGCCAAAGCACTCTGCTCGTCCGTCAGATTGACTCAGTGAGTCTCACAGACGTGGCTGCTGAATGCAAAGCCGCTGGCTGACAGGCGCTGCCATTTATGTGCTTTAATTAAATAGAGACAAGGAGATGGGAAAGGTCTGAATCAGGACAGCAAGAGGCAACTGAGCACCAGAGAGCCTGGATTTTTTCACTCTCTTATCTCTTTGCTTCATCAGCATCATTTTTGCTGTCCAGGCTAGAGCATATTACCAGGGGTTTTTATTTCTAGGTTGAATTTAAGCATTTGACTAAATCTGTCTGATATAAACAGACTCTTTTCAGCTTTGTATTCCTCACATAAACTTGGTTTAAATGTCTCATGTTTGATACATTCATTTATTTTTAACTTTCAGTTATCCCAGATTCCCCACTGGTCCTGAACCCTCGTGATTCTCCATCTGCAGAATTATATTAGTAACCATCACAGGCTTAGATATTGTTATGGAGATGCTGCATGGTGGTTTTGGCTTTTGGATGTCCCTGCTGGCCTGATTATGTATGGATTCTTCACAAATGGATACGTGCTGCAGATAGAGCATCAATCTCAGCACATCCCCATTAAAGCCCCCCAGGGACCCTCTGGTAGGCTGCAGCTCCCACACCATGGCTGTGGGGAGCATTTCTGGGTGTGGGGGTGCCTGTGTCTCTGCATGTGGCTTCTTTGTTTTCGGCAGAAACATAATAAATCTAGTAGGAGTATGACAATGCACCTTAAGTGGAAAATTACACAGAACAGAAATATACAGTGCAAATTTCTCTTGCTCATTTACAGCTAGTCTAAAAAAATCTATAGCTCCATGGGTCTTGTACATTGTGTATCTTTTTCTGCCACAGATTATTCTGGTTTGAATTTGCTGCTTTGGGTTCATTCAAAAATAAGATCTTTTGGAATTTTTCACGTGTTTCTGAAAACACTGCTTTTAGCTGCACTGCTGGTGAATACAATCTCATAAAAGTGAAATAGATCTGTGCTACAGCTCTGCAGTTTTACCACAGATAATGCTGGAAAGATTCATGCTAACTCCCGCTCCTTTTTCTTAGTTGTGGAGCTTGTTCTCATCTTCCATTCAGCTCTTTTTTCCCTAATGAGTTACAAACTCTCTGTAAATCACAGTGTTTGGGTTAGAAGGCACATGCTGTAATCTCCAATGTAATTTACAAACTACTGTGAGATTTTCTGACTATATCATAAATAATATATAAAATCTCAATAGGAACAGGTTCAAATGGGGGCTTTGGCTGTGAAGTACTGCTCTTGTTCCATAAGCATGTACTAGTATTTAGCCTCATGTGGGTAACATTGGACATGACTCACTCACTTGAGTTTTGACAGCGAGGAGAGATTCCTGAAGGGAACCTCATAAAAGCCACTTAAGTTGCAGGGGTAAATTAAGGGATGCAGGGATTCAACTTGTAGAAGACTCATGACAGCAAGAAGGCACCAGAATAGTGAGGTATGATTCATCTCTTCTAAACTTAACTCTCCAAAAATGGCACATCTCTTCTCAAGTTGTTTGCTACCCAATAAATGGAAAAAGAAGGCTACCTGCAGGATGGCTGACTCACCAAGAAAGGATGAATTAGGAAGGACCCTAGGTGGCTGAACTTAGGGCATCAAATTTGAGTTAGACAAGCCCTGTTAGCAAAATCAATCAAGCCCCAAATGACCTTGGTCCTTACAGGATTTACAAAAATCTGTACTGCAGACCTTACTTCAGAAGTGACAGTGACTACCCCATTAAATTTGATAATAATAAATAATTCCTGCAGCAGCTTTCCCGTGGGATTTCATCTTTCACAAAGCCTTGGTTTTTGCTAGAAGGAAAGGAGAAGGAAAGGAGAAGGAAAGAGAAGATGGATATGTAAGGAAAGAGCTTTAAAGGCCACTGTTGTTTTAACACTTTGATATGCTGCTTCTTGGGAGGTTTAAAAGCTTCTGGCTTATCTTAGAAGGGATGAGTGAGAATTACAAATAGGACAAGCACTAATAGGGCAAGGGGAAACAGCCTTAAGGGGAGGTTTAGATTGAACATTAGGAAAAACGTCTTCACCATAAGAGCTATCAAGCATTGGAACAAGATTCCCAGGGAAGTGGTTAAATCACCATCCCAAGAGGTGTTTAAAATCTGGGGGTATGATTTAGTGGTGGACTTAGCAGTGCTGGGTTAATGTTTGGAGTCTCTGACCCTGGAGGCGTCTTCCAAACTAAATGATTCTATGATTCTCTGACACTATGACACGGAAACTGCAGAACTTAACTTCCTGATATTTCTGAAGGAATTTCCAGTGACTTGGTTAAGAATGGACGTAATAGTTAATGCCATATTATTCCCTTGCTAAAAAGAGAGAATCAAACTCAGGTAACATAATAAAATTGAAGGATGACTATAGAAAAGCTCCTTAAGCTCATTTTCCAGGCTGTTCTCTCATCAGTTCACCACCACAGATGTAAAAGGGTTTACAGGTGCAAAACCCCTCAAAAAGGGTTGAAATTATCAAAACAGTGGCACTGGCTGTTTGGAATGGCTGAGATCTCCAGGAGCACAGACTGAAGGATTTTACAGTCAAGAGCTGACAGGCAGGGAGAGTTTAAATTGTCAGCTCAGTGAATACATAAAGAAAAAACAGAGCACCTAGCTATAAGGACAATGACTCAAATGCTCAGTCCAAAACTTTATCTTGCAGCAGGACTCACTTCTGCTGGATGTTCTCAAGGTGGTACATTGCCTACAGCAAGAAAAATAGGAAAATGTAGAACATGTCTACAAAAAACACTCAAAACATTGATTACCAAACAATATCAGTTTGATTGCAGCTGTAAGTATGTGCTATGGCTTTACTCAGAGCTGCAAGGAGCAAGTGTCTCTTATTGAGCAGCTGGTACAGATGGAGTGTCCTACCAGTGACAAAGGAACCACCAGCAGAGAGGTGTCTATTTTCTCTGGGGCTCTGAGCTGAGAAAGGAGAAAGGCTTCATGACAAAGAAAATAAAAAACTGATGGGAAGTGCTTCTTTCCAGAGACAAGACTGATTACTAAGTAGAAGGAAAAAAGGATTCCAAACTAAAGCACACTATTTCTAATGAGCATTTGTTGTAGCAGCTGAAAGGTGAAATAAATTCAGTACCTCTGACAAGGATGGACTTTAATCAATGCCCAAAACACAGGACTTTTGTCTCCAGTACTCTCTTTCTGGCTTGCAGACAGGAGCATAGACAGCACATGGGCCAAGTAATGCCCTGAACTTCCATTAGATGTAGGGCCATACTATTTTTTCCTTGCTATAACTGAGCAACTTTAAGGTATGTTTTGCTGTCTGGTGTGGCAAGGCTTTCAGAACACTTTTTTGTCTCCTACCTAAAAAAAAAAAGCACTATTTCCTGCTTCCTTACTCCTTTCATAATAATTATCTGTACCATAAAACTGCTTGAAAACAGAAAGGCTGGTAATTAAATAGAAGGATAGGAATCAGGTTGCATTTTGGTTTTCTTTCACGTAAGTGAAAATACTCCTCAAAAAGAAAAAAAAAATAAAGTACAACATCATTCTACTTTATTAAGACATTATGTTGCAGAGCTCCAAGGGATGATATAGCCAGACTGAGTGGTGTCTACAGTCTGGAAGTCAGGTGTTTATTTTGTTTTTAACTACCAGAATGAAGCCAGAAGGCCCTAGCTGACCTTTTTCCTGGAAATTCCCTGAAGGCATCAATATGGTGTAGCATAACTTTGCCTGGTTTTGCTGGACTCTGCACTCACAATAAGGAGCAGGGCATGAGAAAAAGGCTGTGGGCAATGTGCTTCTGTGCCCCAGCTATCCAGACCCTGACAGAGGCTTTTCTAGCCATCAGGCCATATGTAAGTGGAATTCAATGAAAGTTTTCTTTCTTTCTGTTTTTTTTTCTTTAGAAAATCTAGATCCAAGGAGATAATCACCTGATAAATATATCAGGCTAGCCTTTCTGAAGGCAAAAGCAGGCTGCAAAATGTGGTTATTTCTCCACGAGATATTTTAAAGTAGGCAGTTTGTTCTCTCCTGCAGTAGGACTCTGCAGCACACATTTTTCCAGGTGAGAGCACAGGTGGGAGCTCCTGCCAGCCATGAGGCACCTCACACCTACTGGACTCACCTCTAGTCCGAGTGCTCAATGCTCTGGCAGCATTTCCCTCGCTAGAAAACACAGGGCTCTCAAAACACAGCCATCTGTGATGATGCCTAATAATAATATGAGATCAAAATAAAGCCTTGGAACTTAAGCAGGCTGAAAAATGTTGCCTCTAGAACTCAATTTTTCTGCATGCTGCTTCCCCATGCGGTGAACAGAAGCATCTCCTAACACCTCTTCTAGCACAATAAGCCATAATTTTGGACCACTCCAAACCCAGTAATGTGTATGTAAGCCACTCACAGCCAGACCATTTTAATAAACCATTTATTAGCTAAACACAGGCTGATAACAAAGACATCTATACCGAGAAGGATCCCTCCTTTGAACTGGAATTTGCACAGTTCAAAATCCTATTTCTACAATCGTCGGATTAATGTCTGTGTTATCTGTCTGTGAATGCAGTTCTACTTTGTCCCCATTGTAACAAGGGCCTGTACACCCAGGATGTACATGTTTGTATTTGTAGGAGGATTGTATTCAAGGCAAGCATGCCTTGGCTTGGGGAGGGAAATGCTGCATAATATTGGTATTACCATTAAAAAGCCCCCATGCTGGGCATTAGGCATTACTCCTCTCATACTTGGCATGTTGTAATAGGTTCTGTATGCTGTAATACCCCTTTGAAATATCGCTGGAAGTAAAACCATGCAGAGAAATAGAGAAAAAAAATCTGTCTTGCACATTAACCTATTCTTGAGCTCGAACCCCTTCTCACACTTCTTTTTAATTTAGGCATGTTGCTTATATAAATTCGGAAATATGCCTATGCTTTATCTGTTTTGTAACTTAGCAACCTTTAATCTGTGTTTCTTGCTTCTCGTTATAAAGCAGCTGATAAATCTAGTCAAGCACTTACAGTATAGTTGGTAGAGAGAGTATAGGGGCTTCATCAAATACATAAGGAATACCCAAAGCTCCATTCATTTTGCTGACATTTACCTTTACGCATAAAGACAAGCACAAAACCACCCACTGCTCAAAGTCACACATGATCAGATTGAGTGGCTGTACATTGCATAAAACACTTGCTAGAGGGAAGGCTGTGATTTGCAGACTGAAGAAATTCCATAGAGCATTATTGGTCTGAAATAGGATGATCTTTCATTTAATCACTTAATTTGCTATCTCTGCCTTTGAAGAGAGAGTTAGCTAGAGGAAAAATGGAAAGGAAGCAACAAAATGGAGAAGATTATCTTGGTGCAGTGTATTTTTTACAATTATTTGACCCCACCGAAGACCATGAAGCACTGTTGGGCTCAATCCTATTCACAAGGCAAACATATTGCAGAAAATAAGACCTGGGAGCTCTGAATGACATAGTTATCACAAGTGTTTGGTGTATTTATTACAGCATTGCACCTTATCAAAACATGTTTTGGCACACTGCTATGGGATTCCTGGAGGATGCCCTACAAGCTTCTCTCTGTTTCCCTCACACATTAATGCAGCTACATCCTCCCAGAATTGCATCTTGATGCTTCGCATTTCATGAATGGCAGAGAGACATGTCCAAAGGGCAGGGCTCCAGGCTCAGAATTGGAGACTGCCTCACAAGCCATTTTTAGACACTTAATTACACTGCTGCATTTGAATCTTGTTCTGAGCAGTGTGGGTATTTCTCAAGATGTCTTGATATTCTTTTTCATCTCCAAAGTAAGCCCTGAGGTAGGGTGGGCTCCAGGAGACCAGTGCTTAAAGAACAACAGCTAAGGGATTGCTGTTTTGCAGGCTTCAGCTACAAGAGTTTGTTTCATGGGAAGTGAGAGGGGAATTTTATCCATGCTATGAAACGTGTCCTTTGATATAAAGACAGTGAAAGCTATAGACAAAATGCACCTGTCCAATAGCCCAAAATATATAGCAAAGGTCAATCCACGAGAAGGGGATTTTTATGAACATGTCTAAAAGACATGAGTCATATTCATTCAGGATTTTTATAGTCTTTTCAGTGGACTTTATTTCAGAAAATGAGACAGGTGCCTGATGGTTTGGCTATAGGATAGTACAAAAAGAGGTACTTCTATCTATCACATGAGAGCAGGGAAGGGGAAAGGGTCACTGCATGATCCACATCATTAGCAGACTGCAAGAGTTTGTTTAGCCCTGATAATTAATTATACCCCACTTCAGCTTTCTACTGAGAGTCTGTGTGAGCCCAAAACTAGGTTGGATGGGCCAATCTACTTTTTTTATCACACTGGTTTCAGTGACTACTGAAGAAAGTTAACATTTTAGTTCTGATCACCCTGAACCTTTTGAGTGTCCATTGCAATTGCTTGTGGACCTCATCACCCTACAATGAAAGGAAGTATCTTCCTCCTGCTTTTTTCTTCATGGGTGGGATAAGATTTCTTCACATGGTCCAGTGTTCCCAGTACAGAATATAAAGCCCTGTATAGATGGGACTTGCATTTCTATTTTAAACATCAAGATCCATCAAATTAACTTCTTCACAAGGCAAAAAATGGTCTGCAGTGCACTGACATGATTTCCTCTGACAACACTGCCAGTTCATGTAGGAGTAACACCAAGGAGACATGCTGGAATTAGAAAATAGAGGCAAGAAACAGCCAAGAACCACATGAGAGCACAGCTTGGTGATAGCTGCCAGTTGCATGTTCAAGTTAGCCGATGTCTGTGGGGCTTCTGAGTTTAACATCTCCATTAGTTTGCTTAGACATATCATGTCTTTCTTGTCAGGCTTTGTGTGTTCTTTTCTCTCTCCCATGGGCTTTTATGCAGTGGTGCCCTTTCAGAATTTGACTATGATAATTTAGTTAAATAGACATTTCTTCTTTATATTTGCAATAGCTGTGTGCTTTTTGCATTTACGACATCAAATAAAAAGTTTTGGATTTTATGCTCTGCAATAATAATTTCCAATCTCATAATTTCAGGCCTGACTTTTATATCAAAAACATGGCTTGTATCAGCAACAGTGTGGCCAGCAGGATGAGATCCCTAACTGTGTCCCTGTACTTGGCACTGGTGATGCCACACCTTGAACACTGCATCCAGTTCTGTGCCCTTCACTCCAGGAAAGATGCTGAGGTGCTGGAGCAGGTCCAGAGAAGGGCAACAGAGCTGGTGAAGGGTCTGGAGCACAAATCCTTGGCTGGGGCTGTCTAGCCTGGAATAAAGGAGGCTCTGGGTGACCTCATAGCTCTCTACAACTACCTGAAAGGAGGCAAATGGGGGTTGGTCTCTTCTCCCAGTTAGCAAGCCAGAGGAAACTGCCTCAGGTTGCACCAGGGGAGGTTTAGATTGGATATTAGGAAAAATTTCTTCATGGAAAGGGCTGTCAAGCATTGGAACAGGCTGCCCAGGGCAGTGATGGAATCACTATCCCTGGAGGTATTTTAAAGATGTGCAGATGTGGCACTTGGGGACTTGGTTTAGTGGTGGACTTGGCAGTGCTGGACTCATGGTTGGACTCAATGATGTTTGAATTTTTTCCAACCTAAACGATTCCATGATTCATATCTGGATAATAGAGAGGGAGGTGAAATTCCCCAGAACACAGTCCACTGCCCAAATTATCTAAGGTCTAAAAGGAGATACTGTGAATACTCTGCTCCCACTGGAAGAACAAGAAGGGCTGAAGTCAGACGGCAGAAGAGAGGCTGAGCTGAGCTGAGCTGAGCTGAACTGAGCTGAGCTGAGCTGAGCTGAGCTGAGCTGAGCTGAGGTTCCGGCCTGGTCTCCCATCACCACTGCTCCAAGCCAATGAGTGCTCCACCACTCCAAGCCCCACTGCTGCTCTGCCCATGCAGCAGGACTAGGCAGTGCAGAGGACAGTGAAAGGACCAAGGGCCATGTCACTGCAGGCATCCATGCAGACATTTTGTAAAGCAATAGCCAAGTTTTTAACATGAATAGAGAAATTTTGCAGCTTGCATGTTTCCTAAGTTATTTCATTTGGTTTGTTTCTTCTTTATTAAAGATGTCCATTATACACCATTCATAAACATACATAAACATATATATAGCTAAAATTTGTCTTAGCTAGATGTTTTTACAGTCACATACATATGTATATATCTTTTTTGTTTTTCAAATTCCATAATAAATGGGTACTGAAAAAACCTAACATCTTGAAAATCCAGAAATGTTTGTAAGATTTGTTATTTTCTCCTCCTTATTTCCTCAGCAAATTGTGAACATGATGAAGAAAACCTAATAAACTGATTATCTTTCCTGAAAAACTGCAATAAAATTATTACATATCTTCAAACAATATCTATTTTAATTAATCCATTCTAGAAGTTTGAAGAACAGCAAAACAATTGTTTTTGCTTGTCTCCGCTTTTCTGATTGTCACTGTGAAGCATCCCTGTCTGTCAGGTGCTGTGATTGCAGTGCCAACAGATATGAATATTCTTCTGCTTCAGCAATGCAGCCTCCTAATATTGCCTCCAAACTAAAAACAGAGGTGACATCACCCATCAGCACCATTGCTTTGTATTGGGCCATTCCCATGTACTGGTCACTGAAATGTTTGAATTATTACCCATGTTCATTATTTGTCTGGAAAAAAAACCAGCTGAAATTAACCTTGCTAATTTTCTCCTAAAAATTCACCTCCTGCAGCAGCTTACCTTACCATGGTATTTGCCAGGAGTTCAATTAGGGCTAGCATTTGGAAGTTATTTCCCAGGCAGCTGCGTTTTACTCAGACCTCAGGAGACTGTGGGAGGGATGCTCAGCTGGCACACAGTCTGTTCAAGTTCTTGAAAAGCCCCCCTCTCAGCAGGGCCCCTTTTGGCCGCCAAGGCCCGGAGCCCACAGGTATTTGAGGTGAGTAGCCCTGCTGGGAAAGCCCGTGTCAGGGAGACTGGGCTTGGCTCAGCTCCAGTGTGTCGGTGCTGCAGGTCGCTGGCTGAGCTCCTGCAGGCACAGCCGGGGCCGGGCTCACCCACAGCCAGGCCGGGCTGCTGCAGCCAGAGCCAAGCCCTGTTTGAACGTGAGCCAGAGCACCACCTGCACCCCATGGTGGCTCCAGCACCAACCCTCACCCCGGCCCATCTGCTCCTGCAGCAACCCAGCACTCCCGGCTTTCCTCCTCCGGTACCCAGCAAGTGCCTGGGCTCTTTCCCCCCAGCTTGGTGTAATCCCCAGTGGTCTCCTGCTGCAGGGATTGGCCTCCTGACACCCACTGGGCTACACAAATGTTCTCTTTTCCCTCTTTTTCTCTGCTCTCCACATCCAACCAAATGCAGTGGCTCGGAGTTAGCAAGGTGGGGATAGGTATGAGGGGACAGGCTGGGTAAAGATGCTGTGAGGTCCTCAGATGTTCTGATTTAAACTAAAGGGCAAGGGAAAGAGTGCAGAAAAATACTGCTGACATACACTGTCCTCAGATGTTCTGATTTAAACTAAAGGGCAAGGGAAAGAGTGCAGAAAAATACTGCTGACATCCACACATATTTTGTGGGAAACTGGATCTTTCCCATGGTGCCTAAAGTTGCAAGTAACTTTTGCTCTGTCCTCACATTACATTCTGCCTCTGGACCAATACACCAAAGTTGCTACTTTGTTGTGGTTCAATTGCTGCTCAGGTGAGCCTGTTGTATCTTGAAGAACTGTATCTTGAAGAACTTGAGAACTGTTGCATCTTGAAGGACCCTTTTGGCTCAGAGCACTTGGAGCTCAGGGGTCCAGGGTCTCATAAGGGGCTGTGATGGAGCAGCAGAGCAAAGGTTCTGTCTCCATGCACCAGGGGCAGACAGAGGCATCAAAGCACATGGCCCTGATGCACAGAGACAGAGTGACCCTGGAAAGAGAAAAGAGCCAAAGCTAGGTGAAAGCTGAAGGGCAGATGGATTTAGGGTGCCCTAGCCCAATTGCCTGACTGTGTTCGGTTGTGGTTGTGATGTTTTAGTTGCCTTCACTGTACTGGTAGGAATGGCATTTGCTTAGACTTGAGGATCTGAGCTCTCTGGGGACAGCAGTCTTCCTACCTGCTCATTAGTGTTTGCACAGCTTGTGGAGTCTTTCTGAGCTCCAGTGGGGGCAAATGAAAAGTATTTTTGCATTTAGGAGATTTTTCTGAATAGCTTGCTTTGTCATCTGCTTGTTAGTGTGTGACTACCTTGGCAGGGAGAAGATGTATTTTACCAATGGGTCTGAGCAAGTTCCTGATATTCTGCATTCTTGGGACCTGTCCGTATTCAGAATCTGTGCTGCTCCAGCCCTTGTAAGAGAGGAGGGAAAGACAGAGCAAGAGCAGAGAGGGAAGAAGATATATAAGGAAAACATGATGGCATAATACAAAGGGGTTTTTTTGTATACCTGTTATCATGGTGATCATGTGTATCACCACCCCAAAAGAGAGGCAGTAAAATCTCTATCATGCTGTACCAGATTCCTGCTCCTCTGCAAACTCCAGGGCAGGTGAGCTGGAGGAGCAGTGCCAATCCCTGACAGGGATAGGCTTTTATTCTCCCTATAAATACTACAAGTCTCTATCCAGCTCCTCCAGCAAGCTGTTGAGACAAGATGCTCTGAATAGCTTCCTGGAAATGCCTACTGATGGGATCTGGGGGCTATGCCTATTCTAGCAAACAGAGCAGGGTGACAGACAGAGCTTTGGCCTGTGATCATCCTGCTATTTAACTGAGTAGATGGAGTAACACATTACCCAGCATGGATTTGACCCATGCCAAGTGGTTCTTTCCTGGACAGCCCCCAAGCACAGTTTGTGTGATACACAGGCCAGGATCTGTTTCCAGAAGACAGAATTGATGCAGTCACTGCCCAGGAGGAAGTGGGGAAGCAACTTCTGCCACAGAAGTACAGCCCAGAACTTGACACTTCCCTTTAGGGAATGAAGAACAGACCCTCTACCTAATTTATTAACATTTATGTACCCAGAGACACCTCAAGTCATGAGGTGGTTTTGTTTTTGTTTTTTTTTTGTTAATATACATCAAATTGTGCAATTCTGACCAAAACAAAAAAACCCAACCTCCACACAAAGAAAACATTCCAAAATACTTTTTGTATATTTTGTATATTTGTATACAAGGTCCATCTTTTAAATCCCAGAGTTCAAAGCCAAAGGAGATTCTCCTGAGAAGCTGGACACTTCCAGTGTGAAGACATCATGAGACAAATTTTTGAGTCACCACATTTCTAGAAAGATAGAACTGAGCTTGGCCAGCACTGAGATAAGGACAGGCAGGGAGGGTTACAAACTCATGAGAAGAACAGTCAGAAGAGGAAGATTTTTTTTCACAGGAAGAGGAAAAAGCAATCAAAAGGAAACGTTTGCAGATGCTTAAGAGTTGTCTCAGGAAGTACATTAGTATGTTGATTGAGATGTCAAGTACCTAATAAACTGCACAGGAATATGCAGCTTTATGCATGGATTTTATTTGCACATATGGTTCAGATGTCCTATGGGGAAATTTAAACAAAATCTAAAGCTGCTAACAAATCCCTTTTGGTCTGGATTCAGTTTACTCTGCTTTGTTGCAAACCCAACTGGCTGATTTTTGCATAAATGTGCATGTTGGTCTTTCATGTGATTTTCATTGGCAATAAAACTGCCGTCTTTAAGTTATGGCATATTAAAGCAAATTTCTTTGAATTACCTCAATTCATGTAATTTTGGTAACTCCTTAGTGGCCCTTGAGGCATCTGAGGGAAAGCAGAGCTGAGGCATTATGCATTGGTTTAAGGTCTTGCAATTGTGCAAGCTTTTGCCATCCCTAATCTGTGTGTGCTACCTTGTGCCCACGGCTTTGGTAAACTCAGAACTAAATTCAGTTTAGCTAAAATTTCCTGGATAATATCTCCAGTTACAAGCATCAATCCTGAGTTGATCCCAATGGTAACTACAAATGAACTTCAGAAAAAAACCTCTCAGTGTTCTGTCTTGCGTATGAGCTGTACTGCCCCATGCCTAATATGAAGGGTCTGCTGTTCCTCGGTATTTGACCCCTTTTCCATAAGAGCAGCAACTGTGGGAGAAAAGCCTGTGGCTCATCCTGCCCTTTGCTATGTGGCATTTATCATTCACTGCACCCAACTGTGCCTATGGTGGGGCTCTGTGTCCCCTTGTCCCCAGGGTAAGTTTGCCATCAGCCCTCAGGGTCCAGCTAAGAAACTGAAAAAAATAGACTGTGCTTAGACCAGTGTCACTAAGACTAAACTGCAATATCTTTTATGGGCTTTTTCTTTTTTTTTGGAAACTACTAATATTTCTAAACATTTATAATATCCAAGGGATGAATTAAAATATCAACTTCACTCTGGCTTGTAAAGTGAAATGTATTAAATTGCACACTACTTAATAGAAACAATATTTTTGTTTGAGATATCCTCTGCCAGTCTATCAGCCACCAATTATTATGCAAGTGTCCATCCAAATGTTATTTTCTGGCTTTTCCGATACAAAAAACATCATACACTACAATATACCACAAACTATCAGCAACAACTAGTGCTTGCACAGTACCAAAATCTCTTCTCCTTAACCTGTGAGACAAATAGTCTCTTTCCAGACAATGAAATCAGTAATGTTACTGATTTGTCTATGAAAACGTACAAGACTTGGGGATAAAACCACATTACATGTGAAAAGAACCATGTCAGTCAGTGTAGATGCAAGTGGTTATGATCATTTACTTGCTATAGGCTATTACTGCAGTGTTCACCAGCAGTCCATACACTTGCTTCTTTGAGAACACCACTTTTACTAAAGCTGAAAAAAAAATGAAGCTAAAGCAAGTAGGAGAGGGTCTGTTGACACCAGCTTCAGGGTAGTGATAAACAATGAATGTATGTGTGGTAACACTCGAGTAAGTTTGGCTTTTTCTGTTGGCATTTGCCCTTCTTGGATGAGTTTCCATACCAAGCAGAGATCCAAACCAACGTGACTGTGCTGCCACAGCCCGTGGTAGCCAGCCATCCCAGAGAGAAGGCAGGGTAACATCTGCTGTGGCCCTGGTGGGTCAGGACAGGGGGCTCCCACAGGAGGAATGTGGTGTTAGTTCCAAGGGGAAGGGTCTCCAAACACACAGGAACTGTCTGCTTTTGGGCCAAGGGGATGAGGAGCCTGTCAGAAGAGCAGCTGTTAAGTTGATACCACTTGGAAGTCTCTTCTCCCCTTTCATTTGGGGCTGGAGGAAGGAGCCAGGTTCTCCAGATAAAATCATTGCAGATTTTATCCCACTTCTGCCTCTACTTCAGCAGCTCCACATCACATTCAGTCTGTCTGTTCTGCTGCAAAACCTTGAGGAAACTCAGCACTGGAACCACAGGGACAGGGCTGACCACAGCCAATGAACCCAAAAAGACACCATCTTAGGGAGGCCAGTTCTGTACTCTGGTGGCTATTCTCTCTATTTCAGGTTGAGAGATTGCAAATTCTGCTGAAAATAGAGCAGCAGCTCCTAATCACCCATGTCTGTGCAAAGACTCCTCAGTTCCTCAGAGGAGAAATGCCTCCCTTCATTAAATGATGAAAGGGAGATAGAAATACTACTAAACCCAAAATGATCCTGATAGTAATGGGCAGAAATAAAGAAATTTGGAAATATAGGTAATTACTAAGGCTAGAAGAGACACCACTGGTCATTCAGGGTAAGTCTAGCCCCGAGGAGTTATTAAAATACATCATGAGCAAATGAAATTAAATCCCATTAACAGCTTGGACCTGCCATCAGACAAAGTAGAAAAGGCAGAAGTACTCAAGCAGGGGTTCCCCCAGGTGCTGAGAAGCTGAGCTACCAACAGCCAGTCAGCCACTGGGGACTGGCACAGCAGAGAGGACACCTTCCCATGCATCCTGTTTAGACAGTCATTAGTCAGAATGACTGCAAAACCAGGTAAGTTGCATCTATAAGAGATTACAATTGTGGTCAAGAAAACCTCTGAATTATTAATGCTAATAAATCCTACAAAGATTAAAAAAAATCCGACCTTCAAGGTTACAAACAAGCTTAGCTTGACATTGGTCTCTAATAAAATCCAGGAAAGGCTGGCAGAGAAACCAATCAGCAAGGAGTCAAAAGAACAAAGCATTCAATCAATATTGTTGTTTTTTTAAAAATTTTTTATAATCTACCTCAAAAGTTTTGTGACATTACAAATTTGATTCGGTTGCCCAACTCTTATAAGTCATTAGAGCAAGTTCCTTCATACCATTCTCAGAAAAATTAGCGGTACAAGAAAATCAATACAGACTCATTTTAAAGAGTCTGAGGTAGATCTGAGTAAGGTATTTGCAATGGCTAGGGGTTTTTCTGAGCAGAAGCCTCCAGGGAGCTGCTTTCATCCCATTCAACGGTCTTGAAGAAAATATTAAATCATTGCTGATAGAATTTGTAGCAAAAAGAAAATAATGAAGAGAGAAGAGATGATGGGCATAGGTCAGGGTCACTTGGAAAGGGAGTTTCATTTGAATGCATGTTTCAACACAACCACATGTAAGGTCATTTTTCAGGGGAAAACAAATCCTGTTTATAAAGGACAGCAGAGACTACCAGAGGTAGCAGTGGCTTTTAGAAGGTTTTGGTAGCTGTAAAATATAAGAAAAAAATAACATAATGGATAAAAGGGCAAATAATTTCCATCACAGCCAAGAAGGAATAAGGAAATACCACTGTTTTGTTGTACATAATGCTTGTTACTTTAAAATACAAAACTGACCTTGAGCACCAATGGGGCTGCCCATTCTGTTTCTCCGGTGGCCAGTCTGTTTCCACCTTCTGCTTTTTCCCTCCTGCCACTGTGTCCCAGTGACAGGGTCCAGCCAGGCTCAGCACCTGAAGCAAAGAGCAGGATAACTGAGGGCAAGGCACTGGTTATCCCTGTGCCCAGGGCATCCAGGGATGCTGCAGTGTTGGGAGAGTTGCTAAGAATTGGAAAAGTACAAAGCCGTGGCTAATTCCAAGTCCTGCACCTGCAAGATAGCGTGTCCTTGGGCCTAGCTGGAGTATGATAACAAATAGTGAAAGAGACATGAGAAAAGAGAGATGTAACCCCTGAGGAATGGGGAAGAGCTGATGTTGTGGTGTAGCCAATGGACGGTGTAAATTACAGAATATTCATGAGCTTATTACTTGCTGAATAAGTGTCTGATGCTCTCTTCAATAAACGGAGCTTGCTGATCTCATACTGAGTGTCCCAAGTTTTCCCTGCACCCGACAAATGGCTCATCCCCGACAAATGGCTCATTCTGCAACACTGCAGGGGTGGAGATCAGGGGTGTTATACTGATACATAAGGGAAATACAAAAACTAGGGAAGAATGCTCAAATTTGATAAGCATCTTATGGTAAAAATGCCTAAAGTTTTAGTCTATTTGTCTTATCCAAGAAAATGATAAGAGGTTGTTTTATTACAGTGTAACAGAATTTAAATGCTTTTACTGATAGAAAAAGATGCACGATTCAGTGGTTGGAAACCAGAGTCAGACAAACTTAGTCTAGAAACTCTTCCTTTTCAACAAAGAGAATACACAATAATTGATCCTTCACTTGCAGCTTTTATAATATGGAAGAATTTATTATAAAACAATATGCTATAGTTCAAGCAAAAGTTTAGGATGGAAGGCAAAATCATTGCACAATGAGTTGAGAGACTCAGTAGGTCACATATGGCTCTTCTACGGCTACTTTATTATTTTGGTATTTTTTCCAGGCCTTGGAACTCCTCAGGAAATCTGCTACTATCCTCCTTTTGTTGTCCTTTTCTGAAACCATGGCATAACATGGAAAAAATGTAAATACAAATTATATATATATACACTTTGTGCTTAGGCAGGTTTTCAGTCCTGAATTTTCAAACCTATATAGATTGCTCAAAGAGCTTATATTGATTTCAAGAATTTTTTTCTAAAAATGTGGAAATTACTACTTGTACTAGCGTTTTGTACTCTGGCCATGAATTAGCTATAACTATAAAAATTTCTGCATCTTTTAACATGAAAATTTTTTAACATCGTAAAACCTTATTTGAAGACTATAACATGCAGTGGTTTCAAGTTACTCCTAAATTGTGATGGTTATTATAATTAGACTTTACCTGTACATCCCTGAGCACACCAGTTGTACAAGTTGGGGGTTGTGCCAATGACTGAGTTACTTTTTGATCACCTAGTGTATTTTTAGACTCTGGACACACTCAGCTGAGTTTATGCTGTAATTACAGTGTCATGTGGTGCTAACCAGAGTATATCAATAAGTAGTTGTAGGTAACATAGAACTATAGAACTATAATCATTTTAATGTAATTGCTGTGTGATTATTATGTAATTCTTGTCTGATTACAAAATAAAACATATTTACTTTGCCATTAATGTTTTAGCTATATTTACCTATCTCTAATAGATTTTAGCTCTCAGGTAGTGGCTAAAGTAGAACTGATTTTTTCCAGGATATAATCCTGATTCCCAAACACTCATTTGGAAGGAAGAGTCCTTTTGCTCCATGATCCAGCAAAGCAGTTGGCTCATTTTCTGTGGTCCAGGAGACACATTACATGGTCAGGACAGACTACCAGGAACATGTGCACCATTGCTCTCAGCCTGGTCAGGATTCACCCTAAGCAGGAAAATTCTTAGTCAGATAAAACTCTCCTTTAGTGTTAAAAAAAAAAAAGGCTGCAGAAATACAAGAGTCTCTTTGGAGGTTTTTGTAAGTGATGGCATGGAAGAAAATTACAGAGGATATGTGATGTTTTCTATGGTAAGTGTCCAATACTTTTTATTTGACTATTGAGTTGGCACCTCCCCAGTGCTGGCTGAGACAACTGCAAGGCTGAGGGCTGCTCTGATGCCATGTCCATCCAGAAGCTCTTGTATTCAGGATAAATGCATGGAACCAAACCAACAGAGCACATTTGTTGCAACATGCACCACAGAGAGCTACTGTTGCTTCAGCAGTGAATTGCCTGCCCTTATGTTGTGAGAGCATCCATTTGTATTGACCCAAAACTGTAAGTTCTTCTGTAATTAAATAAGTAGAAATTATTTTAGAAAATTGATATTTGAGTCAGCTTCTTCTCTTCCCCATCTCACATCACTATCACAATTTATTCCCTTTCACTTTTCCCATTCTTAACATCTTATCTTGCTTCTCATAAATATAGTTTATATAAAAATCAGTACATTTCAGGCAGAAGTATAATGGAGAATTATTTCTGTAGGCCCTAAACCAAAGACTCGTGCTGACATTATTTACCTCTTTTGAGACTTAACATGTTTTCTTTCCTTGATAAAATCACACAATAACAGCTCAAAGTCCTCTCACAGATTAGATTTTGTAAATAGGTCCTTCCCTTTTTAAAAATTATGTATTTTTTCCATTTACTTGTGTCTTGGCTCCAGGGGTTGTTTTGGAGTAAAATACAAGACCTTCTATTTCCTTTGGACGCAGTGTTTCAAAAAGGGTTTGAAGGATCTAAACCACTCACTAACTGAGCACATTACATGGGACAGAAAGGGGACTTTCTTTCAGCCTCTTGGACCAGCTGGGAGCCCGTTCAAGGAGCCACATGAAAAAAATTATCCTGACTCAGCTGCAGCAGCCAGGCAGAGCCCCAGGCAGAGACAACCCCACAGATGTGGAGGGAACAGCAGGCAGTGTTTTTGTGACAGTAGAGAGTATTAATTCCATTCCATGGCTTCCAATGAGAAATAGCCCCTTATCCTTTTATAAGGTCACATGCATGATGGAAATATTCTTGGAAGGGGAATTCAGAATTACAACACTGAATCTCAAGTTTGTAACTTAGGGAACTGTCATGATTCCTGTGAGAGCCCATGGAGGTCTCATCAGCAATGTCATTGGAGACTGGGGCTTATCTCAGCTGGCCAGCCAAGATGCATCCACCTAATGTGAGCAGAGGCATTCCCTACAGGAAGAAGATATCTGCTGTCTGTGACATGAGACTAGTCTCACAGTTAAAATCACAGAACTCTAGAAAGGTTTGAGTTGGAAAAGCCCTTAAAGATCACCTAATCTCAACCCTCTGTCAATCATGTTAGCACAATTTGCCTTAGTGAAGCCATGTTGGCTGTCACAAATCACTTCTGTATTTTTCATTTGTCTTAGCACAGTTTTCAGGAGGATCTGCACTATGATCTTACGGGGCATAGGAGTGAGACTGACTATTCCGGTCTTCCTTTTTTTCTTTGTAAGAATGGGGATTGTGTTTCCCCTTTTTTAGTGGGAAATTCACCAGACTGCCAGGAGTTCTCAAATATGATGATTAGTGACTTAGCCAATTCATCTGCCAGTTCCCTTGAGGCATACAAAGGTATCTCATCAGGTCCCGTGGACTTGTGCACCTTCAGGTTCCTTAAATGGTCTCAAACCAAATTTGCCCCTACAGTGGGTGCTTCTTTAGTCTACCAGTGGGTTTGCCTTCTGTGACTCGGCAGTGTGGCTGGAACACTTACCAGTGAAATCTGAAGCAAAAGTCATTGATTACCTCAGCCTTCTCCATATCCTTGGTAACCAGGTCTCCCATTTCCATCCAGAGAGACAACATATTTTCCCTGGTCATTCTTTAATACTAACATACCTATAGAAGCTTTTCTTGTTGACCTTGATGTCCCCAGCCATATTTGATTCTACAAGAGCTTTTAGCTTTTCAAACCCAATCATTGTTCACATAGACAATGTCTCTGTATTATGTCCAGGTCCTCTGTCCTTGCTTCCACCTCTGCAGACCTCCTTTTTGTGCTTGAGTATGTCCAGGATCTCCTTGTCCACCCATGCAGGCCTCCTTACATTTTGGCCCGATTTCCTCTTGGCTATGATGCATTGCTTCTGAACTTGGAGGAGGTGATCCTTGAGTACCCAAAACCTAAATTCTGATTTTCCTATTTGAGGAGCTGGGCACAATCTTAATGCTTTCATCCTCCCAGTTTGTCCACAGAAATCTCTGCACAAACATCATGAAAGGACACTCTAGCAAATTCCTAAATCCAGTTCAAAACTGACACTGAAAGCACTAACTAAAAAGCTGTTCCATAACAGCAACTATCTTTTATCCAAATTATTCAGCAGTAAGTATTATTTATAGTAAATCTCCTGATTTATTTCTAATGTTTATACAAAATGTCAGAACAAATTACTTACATCCAATACAAACTCTGCTTTACAATTCCATCCATTTTGTCAGGGTTTTAATACTGGTCCTAATTTGCATCTTTATGTTAAAACATGAAAATAGAGCTGAGTTTTCTTGAACACCCTCATTTTTCATAAACTTGAGTAGAAATGTCTCATGTAAAAGGAATGCTAGATCAGAAAGTGGTGGCTACAGTAAGAGCAAGTTAAAAAATGGCATGCCAAAGGGGACAGTGTCCCCCAGTGCTTTACCAGAAATATCCCTTTTAAATCAGGAAATACTGTGCATAAAACTTAGCAAACATTATGAACTTCACTTTAGATTCCTCGGGTACAGGTTTTTTTGGGTCCCATACTAATTTCAATAAACATATTACAGTTCCAGAGTGAGTTCAAAAGGATCCCTTCTTTACCTACAACCTTTAGACAAAATGCTAGAAGTCAGTTTAAAGAAAAGGGCACCCACTTACAGCAATTAGCTTTTAAGAGCAAAACCCTGGGTATCTCTGTTTTGGTTAACATGACAAATCAAGGGAAACTTAGTTCATGTGTATAAATTATTCTAACAGCAGTATCTTAAAGATCCAACACAGCATACATCAACATATCTCTTTAGAATAAGTGCTTCTAAATTTAGGCTTTAAAACATTTATGGGTATACACAGAATAAGCTTTCTGCTTCTACAGATGATATTCACCATCATTTCCTTTTGATCCATCCTCAATATTTGCCCCTTCAGCCATATGTACAAATGGCAGTGGTTTTCCCCAGAACAATTAGGAAGATTGCAATGACATTGAATATGACCTGGTTTCAGTAATATTGAAGAGAATAAATTAACAAAACAAAAGCCCAAAACAACAGAAAAACCAGATCACACTGTAATTTGTGTTGTAAACCAAAGGTGTTTCTTTTAGTCTCACCACATCATACAAGTCACTTCTGTCTGCTTTTGTTAAAGTTACATTCCTTAGCTAAAAGTTTGCATTTTATTTCTGATTACATTATGTATTCTCACTGAGAAAGTGCAGAGGACACAAGTACTTAAGTATGGGAATCAGACAAGACTGCAACACTGCCAATTTTTCAGTCTATTTTTTCACCAGTTCACCAGAGGTTCATACTGCTTCCTAACCATTAATATTAATATTTGCCACGTGCGTCTCATCCACTCACTGTGGAAAACGGTAAGGTGGTTGGTTGGTTGGTTGGTTGGTTGGTTGGTTGGTTGGTTGGTTGGTTGGTTGGTTGGTTGGTTGGTTGGTTGGTTGTATTTAGAGTGTATTTAGTGTAAGAACATGTTTCTGTGCCAGTGATTTCCTTGGATGCATTGTTACTGATGTGAGCAGGAGCTCCCATGATGGAGGAGGTGTCCTCTTCTTCTTTAGACAGAGTGGCAAATCCATTTCAGACATTGCCAGATGGGAAATGGTATGCTAATTAACCAAGTATCTCATACTGTTTCTAATAAATGTTTTAGTATTCCTATATGTTGCCATGAAGATGCTTTAATTGTGGGTTTGAGGTAATAAAAACATAGAAGTCAGTAATATGTGTAGAACAATACAGACCCATAACTGACACCTACATCATGCAGTAGCAAACAGGAGGTAATTCTGTGCCAGTTAGTCAGCTAAAAATGCAGAACCACATAGATGGATACACGGCTGAACACGTAGGAATAGCAAGTGACCTTTCAGGTGACACAAACCCTGAAAATTTTCTGAAGCAAAGACAAATAAAGGCAAAACTTCAGTGTAAAAATACTCATTATGTCAAGTCTGCACAGTAACATCAAAGTCTGGCCCAGAACAGGAGCTCTCACTGTTGCCTTTAGTGATTTTGAGATAAATCAGTCTAGAAATGCCCCAGTGTCTAGAGATCTAGTTCCTTTTCAAGCAGCAGCAAACAGGTGGCCTGACACAGTGGGGTGAGTTCATGGAGATCTCTATTCTCATATTTACAAAAGATTATTCAAAATACAGAAGAGGAACATTTTGGACATCAAGTATCCTTGTCTGTCTATCCTGAATAGTCTGTTCACAAAATTTATTGTGTTAATATTTATATTCTTGTGTGAAAATCTGAAAGGTAGCATATTAATGTGTTTTTCACAAGCTGTACTTTTTTACCAGGGAAACTGGAAAATTTTAATCCAAGTGTGTAATAAACTTACTTTTTTTTTTTACAGCTCATGTTCCTCTTAAATAACCATAAAACCTTTTACAGAGGCCATGTTCCAATAAAATTTCAGATTTATGCTTTGATTTAAAAACAAGCAAACAAGAATTTATGTTTTCCATTGAATGAGGGAAATATTATATTACTGTTTTAGCTCTCTTTTTGCTGTGCTATCTAAAGCAACAGTGATGATGTATAGAGCAATTTGGGAGGAAAAAACTCTTCAAAATATATCTCAAGAAAGCACAGTGAAATAACACACCATGGGAGGAAGATGAATCCTCAGCCAGACATCCTCTACTTCTCTCAAAAGGACATCACAGGCCTAACCTACAAGCATGAGTGCTGCAAGGAGCGCTCTGTAAGGCAGGGCATGGCCCTGCTACTACAAAATAACGTGGCTGTTTGGTGGGATTAGGCTATTTTGTAAGTGTGCATGGGCATTAGCACAAATCTGTGCTCCCTTAGGCATAGATCCTTGGCCCAGCCAGCTTGGTGCCTGGGGAGGTGCTCATACAAGGCTCTTCCAGGTTCCATGGGGTTTGCAATGCTGTGCTGTCCTGGGGTGTTTAAGCAAGCAGCCTCAGCATAGCCAGGAAGGAGGGGTCTGGGAACAGCTTTTGAAGGGATGAAATTTCCATTGACATGTTCATTTGGCTCCTGTTTAAACCAATGAACTTAACGAATATGTCATCATAATGCTTAAATGACTAATGAAATTAAAATAAGGGTAGTTCGTAATAGTAATCTAATCAGAAGCACGTTTGGAAGTCAAATAGTTCTACTGCCATCTTATCTATTGTCAGCATTTAATACAAACAAAGCTCCCATTTAATACAAACAAGCTCCCAAGTAAGGCACAGGTGACAGTTAATTTAACCCTGAGAGAAACATATTAAAAAACCTACATGTAGTGTATCTTCATGAATAAAGGGGGAAAAAATTGAAAACAGAAAAAAAGATCAAAATATTGTTGAATCAGAAGGGTCAAGTAAATAATTGAGTGGTGACGAAACCTAGGGCTGAATAAGGCTGATGTGCAGAGCAAGAAACAAGGTTGGGTAGAGGGTACTGTGTGGGGCAAGGCACCTTGTTCAGGCATTCCGTGTCTGACCTGCGGCAGAAAACTGGCTGCACCTCCCCAGGAGCATGGGGCTCAACAGACAGCAGGTGTTCAAACATGAGCCACAGAAATCCTAATAAAGAGTACTGTCCCAGAGAAACCCTGAAACGTGGGGTTCAGAAGGATTTCCAGTGGATCAGAGAAAGGATGGTGACATTTCACCTCTAGCAAGAGCCAAGGTGCTGTGCCTGTGATCCCCTCCACGGGTACCCCTCCCCTCCCCTCCTCTGAGGCTTCTGGCAAGTACTACAGGGTGGAGTTTATTGACATAATTTGAGCCATTAAAAATAAAAAGGGGCTTTAATCATCTGTTTCTCCAGCTAGTGATTGGAATTGGTGGCTTTGGGAGAAAACCCTCTCCCAATAACCCTGTTATACCATGTGACAAGGTACCTACTGGAGTTTCCTTCTTGATCTCTCCTCTCACTTCTCAGATCATGGAGGGAGTCAAGGTGAACAGCTTGTGCAAGAGGCCTTATTTTTAGATGAAAAGGTTTCATGAAACGAATTCTGCTTTCAGCTTTTCCTTTCATTTCTGGAGACTACCACTATGCCAGATTAAGACTGGCGGCTTCCCCTCCTGGAAATGCACAGTGAAGGACTGCCTTTACTGAATCATGCTTGATTTGATGTTTCTTGTGTTCTGTGTTTGAAATAATTTCCTACATGTAATTATACACTTAAAGAGTATTTATGTGCATAAAAGAGCTACACAGTTTTCCTGTTTTCCAAAAGAGATTGGCTTGCTCTAGGAACATTTTGCCTTACTACTGTGTTTTTGGACTAGATGTTGCTACTTAGGATACAAGTAAGGGTAAGAGACTGTTAATTGTGCTTTTAAATGAATTGTACAAAATGGTCCCATGTGAGGTCACACATTTATGCAGACAAAAAATGTGTACACACTGTACAGAAGTGTAATTATATTGAACCCACACATGTGTAATAAAAAAAAATTGGAAATTGACTTTGCTTTAATAATGTGCCAAATATTAAATGATGCTTTTAAAATTCAGATTCACAGTAAATCTTCTGAATTCTAAATAATCTGTCTAGTGCCATGACACTAGAGTCTCATTCATCTGCTTCCTGACAAAAATCTGCCTCTGTCAGATTTTGAGTGAGTGTAACATTTAAAAAGAAGTTCAATGATAGCCAAATCCTGCAGCATTCATACCGCTAAAACCCGACTGCAAATTGGAAGCGGTTAGAGATGGTGAGAGGATGGTCTCCTGCCTTTGTTATACCCTCCATTTCAGGGTTTAACAGCACAGCTCTGGAGACTGCTAGGAATAGTCCTGCTTTAATATGACTCATTCGATTTTTTTGGTAGTGTATGTGTGTTTCCCTCTTAATAACTCAATGTGATAGAATATACAACCCCATGACCTCCAACGAAATTGCGAGGATGTAAAGGAGAATGGAGCTTAGGCTATAATAGTGCTTGTGTAAAAGCCTTTGGGAATTAGGCTGAAAAGAGCCTCTGAGTGATACAAACTTAACAGCTTTTAGGATTTTACTCACTACAGATCTTCAGCAGCCTTGTTTCCCATGCAGCCAGTGGAGGCTCACAGCACTTCCAGGCTGGGCTGCCACAGTGCCTTGAAAATAGGTGGCAGGTCTTAAAATGCTGCCAGATTGTTTAAGAAGTAAAATGTCCTGGATCCTTAATTTTTCTGCACACGGTCGTTTAAATTATGGCACTTGAAAGAGCGTCCAGCAGGAAGGAGACCCTCGCAGATGCCAGAAACAGCCTTTTCCTTCTGCAGTGGGATGGTGATGGAGCATTTACACCAGGATTTGCTCAGTTGGCACAAGTCTCATACAAGGTGAAGTATCCCAAACACAACAGGCTCCAGCATGTACACGTGACACCTTTAAGGACCCAGAAATAGGACCGGCCCCATGAGCTCTGGAGGAAAATGAAGTGCAGGTGCTGGGACTCAGCCCACAAACCCTCATCAGAGCTGGCAGGTTTAAATGTGCTTCCAGTGCCCAAAGTCAGGAAAGATGGTTTCATCCCAGCTCCGTGGGAATGGGTGTGTGCCTGCTCCTCCACAGCTAATAAACATCAAGAGGTTGCTTGCAGGAGGAGGCTGTTTCTTTAGAGAGATTTGAGGCCAATCCTGTGCAGCTGGGAGAGGGCAACAGATGCTTTTTCCTGTGAATTGGGAGGAAATGTCTCCTTTCCATGCCAGGCCAGGGATAAAAAAGTGCTCTGTACTAGAATGGCACTGTGAGGGTGTTACTCTGGTGGACTGGAGGCAAAACATGCTTTTCCAGAATTGGCTCTAAGTCAGGTTGGCTGTTCTGTCAGGTTTGGTCCTTTCCTCCTCCCAACAATTTTATCCAACAATTAATGGGAAAGCGCAATGAAACCGCTCCTAGGTACAACCTATAGCCCAGAGTCCCCACTTTGCTGGGGTAAGAGGGTGGCTGTTGCTTGTAATCTTGTTCTTAGACCATTAATTTTTCCTTTTACAATTGCACAATTTCAACTGGCAGAGGTAAAGGAACCTATAAACTTGTCTTCCCCTGTCTCCAACAGGCATCCTCTTGCCTTTCCCCATTCACCTTGTCTTTTCCATAATGAGTAGCACTGTCTTAAAAATCAGGAGCAATGGGTTTAAACCTTCCTTATACTGAAGTAGGCATCAAACCCCCATTTTCCAGTCCTTGACCAAGACCTTCAGGCTACCATGTAAAAGATGATTTGCAGAGTGTGCTACCATTTTGGAGGAAGAAAAGCCGCAATTACTACTATGCTTTGTGGTGTCAGTTCTTACACTGACAGTCAGCATTGACATTACAAATTGCTCCATTTATTGAGAATGAAGAATATTTTACACGAGTCTAATACAAAGGGAGATGTATCCTATTCAGGCTGAAATATAGATTATTCTACAGTGGATCAAGCTGCCACGTTTGGCACAGCAGACACTTCAAAAATACACTAAATTCTACAAAATAGAGTGATAGGACGGCTTTTTCCAGACCCCTAGTGCCTTAACCTGGAAGTATGAGGTTCAGGCTTCCCTTCACCCACACCAATCTTTTAAGGAGCTTAGTGTTCTAAATTTATTTATTCTGCTTCTTGGTATAAATACCTGCTCTCTGTAACCTGAATGTTCCTATGGCACTGGATTTCACAGTTCATTATGCAAAAAGACATTTCCTTTGTGCTCAGACTCTTTCGCTCAGTTTAAAATGTCTACAATAAATCATAAAATGTCCCAAGTTGAAAGGCACTGATCATCAAAATCCAACTCCTGGCCCTGCACAGGACAGCTCTAAGAATCACAGCATGTACCTGAGAGCATTCATCTCACATAGTATTTGTATATGTTGCCTGGTATTCACAAAATTTCTCAGCAAAGGTGGAAAGCATGGAAAATCCAATAAAAAATACACTTTGAAAGTCAAGATTGTTTGAAACTGATAGATTTCTTACTGAAAATACTATTATGTCAACAGCCATACCTTTTGCCAGCCTTAATTTGTCTCAGTCTATTGATGGTCCCTTGTGGAATGTTCCTGCATGGCTCCTCTATGGTTACAGAAGGAGGAAGGATCACTTCCACCTATGGCAGCAACCCACACAGCCTTGCTGAAATCAGTGGCGTGACCTGCCATGTGAAGCCATTAATGTAACGTTACAGCTATAAAGGCTGGGCCAGCCCTGGCTGGCAGGCAGGTGTACATGCCAGAGGATTTAATTAACATCAGTAACACTGGACTGATCCAAAAGCCTCGGCAGAACCACTCTCCTTGCCCACAGCTGAGACATGAGCTTGCCTTGTGTGTGCACTTGCATTTGCTTAGGCAGCTTTGGTCTTCAGATGTACTCCAGGCAGAGCAGCCAGAGCTGAAGGCACATAACTCTCTTATCAGTTTTCTCCCTCTTTTATCAGGCTCATGATCTGGACTGATTTTCCCCTCCTGGAGGGAGGGTCTTTGCTTCTGGCTGATGGTCCATGTGCTATCCATTTCACTTTCTGCTGGGATATTTCACAAAACCACTCAAAACTCTTCATCCCTGCTTTGGCTTTCTTCTGGGAAGAGGATCTGTGTTGACTCAGTGGAAGCTATGAGTTACAGTCTGGAGCCCATCCAGGGGTGGGTGTTAAGAGCTTGCTGCATTTCAAAGCTTTTCTGAAGGAGGCTTCACACACTCCACTTGCAAAGCAAATGTCCATTTTTTACCTCTCAGCCTGGGATTGCTGAAGTGAGAATGAATAACTCCAGGCAATGTTGGGGGTCAAATTCAGGCAAATATTGCAGTAGATACAAGAACTGCATGAGCTTCAGCCATGCAATCTGAAATGGGATAATCCCTTTTGCATTTTATCACAGGGGAGTCTAAAGATAACTGTGCTGATATTTGTGAAGAATTCCAATTTCCCAGCAGTTCATGCTTCAGAGGAACACACGAGGAAAAACTGATTACCTCCATTTCACGCAGCTTGGTGCTTAGTCAGAGTGACACAGGACCCCTGCACGGAAGAGCTGGGAAAAGAGGACTGCTGAACAGCTGCCCATCACAGAGCATCCTCTGCAACAACTGAAGCAGGAGTTGAATGTGGAAAACACCGTATGTGATCATGTAATTAACAAATGCATCATAATGCCTCAGCATAAGGGAGCTAAATTAAGCTGTGGATGCGTAATCTAGCTTGCATGTAAGAGCTTCATAAAGACTGTATCCCTTTTATTGTTATCAGTAGATGCTCCAGGCAATAAACAGCCCTGCAGTTACATTTTCTTGCTTGGGCACACAGCTGCTAAATTCAGCATTTATTAGTGGTGTCTGAGAGGGAGGCTGGTGTTATTGATGAGAGACTGTACAAGGAATAGTTGCAGTATTGCAACTGCCTCTCTGTAAAAATGGCTAGGAAAAATTTAGCACTTAGAAATTGCTGTGCTTGGGGAGAAATCCACAGCATTCTACAAGGCACCTGAATAATCAGAATATAAGATAGTTTTGAACAGAATAACTCTATGGGCTGAATGACAGCTGCCTCCACATGTTTACCTACTATGAGGCTCAGCATAGATTGTCGTAATTGCTTGTTTGGTAATGGCATTATGAAGCTGAATTAATGGTGTGTATGATATATCTTAATGCTCAATAAAGGTGCTTCAATATTTCAGGCTCAGAGAGACTACTGAGTGCAAAAGATATATGTGAAAAGGGAAAGACTGATGTGCCCATTTTTCATTTTCATTATGGATGGACCTGATAACAGTCACCCTGCTTCACAGTCTGCCTGGGAAGAAATGATTTACATTTCTGCTTTGCAGCCTGTGCCTTCCCTGGGTGAATGCCATAAAGGGTATCGTCCGGCTCACTGCTCCTTGAAAACCAGATTCCTCACTCTGAGCCGTGACAGGTCTGTGGTGCACCAAGATAAAGCTTATTAATGTGGAAATTCCATGTGACAGTAAGGGGTGTTGGAAGGAGGGAACCCCCCATGCACTGAAGGATGCTGCACTGCCGTCACACAACCTGAGCTGATTCTTATTTGTATTTCTCACAGAAGCGTTAAAATGTACAACAGCCTTCAGTTACCAGATAAATTCAATACCTGCATCTGTGTCTTTGCAGACAATACATGTTTACCTGTTGTGGGGTGGCTGTCCAAGCAGTAGGATGTCTTGAGAGCCTGATCTGGATCATATTCCTCCCAGGCAGGGGCTGGGCTCATCACCCTTCCCATTGAGCCTTCTCTTGTTAACCACAGACAAAAACCACCGGCTTAGAGCAGCAACATTTTTCACTGCATTCTTAGACATGAGGCTACAAGGAGCACAGGTGGGTCCCGTTTTGCCATCTGTAAGAGTTTGAGAAGGTAATTTGTTGCATCCCGCTGGTGCTGCGGGGTTCTGTTAGTTGCCATTTTGTGCTTTGTATGCAGAAGGTAATACACAAATGCATGTTTGATACAGATATTTGCCAGAGGCTTACAAAGCTTCCCATATGGCATCTCCACACAATGCTCATGAGCTCGGATTTTCTCTGCACGGAACTGAGGCGATAAAATAATGTCTCTGTCAAACTGGAAGCCTCCAGAAATCTAAGTTAATGCCTCAGAAACATTTCAGGGATTCTCTTTATTTGATTTTTTTAAAGCATCTGAAAGTTTTCTGGACTTTCAAATTCCTAGTCTAATTCTCATCCTAAATGCCTTCTGCTCCAACCCTTTAGCTTCTTTTTCTCCTCAGAAACCAAGAAACAGCTTTAAAAGGTTGAAGTTGAATAGTTGTGCTTTAGAACATGTACTTTTGAAATAACATTCCCATTTAGAGTTGGAGTTGTTACCATATGCTGAAAGTAAGGCTTTCTTTCCCTTTGTGTCTTAACCTTGAACACACTAATGCAGGTTTTTCACCTAAATGTAGACAAAGAATGTTTCTGCCCACTTTCTAGCTTTAGTAATTCCCTCTCTAAAGAGAACAGTGTGCAGGGCTGGGGTGGACAGTTCCTAAGGACAGAATTTATCACCTGCCACCCTACCCCATCCCCTCCATTGTCCTAATAACAAAAATCATTTGCTGATTTCAAGAACTATACTAAATTTGAGCTAAGTCATGTTTAATTATGACTGAGAGGGATAATTTTCAGTCAAGCTTAATGTCATGTTACATAGTGGTACATAAGGTCCTTTTTTCACCGAGGGAGATATATGCGCTCATGCTTTTAATAGCTCATTCATTAATTAATTTGCTCTGAATATATGCATGGTACTTCTCAAGGATGCAACATATGGAGATGGAACATAATAGGTCACACTGAGTTGGGTGACTTGCCTCAACTCAAGGCTGGTACCTGTGTCTGACCTGAAGGGTAACTGGTACAGTACTTTGATTCACCTTCAGCACCCACCAAAATGGAAACTTTAAATATAGTAGAAGAGAAAGCAAACATAATTTAAGGAAACTGTGCTTAATGCTGTTTCTCGTTTTGCCTGTAGTCCTGAAAATGGGACAAAAGCATTTGGGACAAAACATTATATCGCAAATGAAAGTCAGAAAACCAAACAAGATTTAATTCAAACCTAAAATGTACTTAGAAAAAAACCACCAAAACAAACACATAATATTATCATTAAAGGTCACCCATCAAATTCACAAAATATCTTAGCCATCTCCCCACTGCTTGCCAGTCTGTGCCTTTGTAACTGCCAGATCTCAGTGACCCAAAATTTAAAGAGTATTTTACCCCTCAAATACCAGCTTTGTGACATGGAAGAAGCATTTATCCCACTGACAGAAGGATTATCAAGACAGTGGACTGTTTAAGAGCATGAAGGCAGCTTTAATTTGGAGTGAGGACAAGAAGCTGTGTTAAAATAGGGGAATTGAGCCCCAGCTATTCCCCTTCTTCCTCCAGAGGAGGTTGCAGCTGGGGCCAGCCCCAAGCCTGCTGCAGAGCCTGCTAGCTGGTTTCAGGAACCTCTCACCGTGGGGCTCCTCCAGGCTGAGGGCTGAGTCCTGTGTCCCCACGGTGCCATGGCATGGCAATGTCGTCCCCAATGCCTGACTGTGACAGCCCCACTGCTGCCCCTTTGGGCCCCATGGCTTGTGAAATGCCAGCCAGGAGGAAATTGTGTACCCAGGGCCACAAGAGAGCTCTGCATCTGACCTGGCAGTCGTACCTACACCTTGCAATGCCCAGCAAGGCATCCCCCAGCTTCATATAGCTCCGGTTTGAGAAAGGAACTCAACATGGTTAAATGGATGTATAAAATGGTAGAGATCTGTGGATTCAGGGTCTTATCCAGGCTGTTATGGTGATTTAGAGTTGGGTAAGAACCAAAACCTTTGATCGCACACACAGATTTGGGTGGCATTTGAAATCTGGACCCACTTCTAAAATCTGCATCTGACTCATCTCTAGCTACAGACATGGGGTTTTATGGTTCTATTTCTATTCTAGGGGGACATTTTCATGCATGCCTTGTATCAGACAGAGGAGGCGGGGATCTCCATGTGATTTATATTCAAGGTAATGCATATATAACTACATCTCTATTTCTCTAGCACATAGAGAGAAGTAAATATAACTTTATTCGTTTGCTGCACTAGGAAACAATGCAGCTCCCTTGGCAACACATCAGCCACAGACAGGAGTTAGGTAGAAGAGAGATTCAAAACCAGTCTCCTAATTGACTTTTTGAAGTCATAAGCCATTTGTAGCTGTAGCAGTAAAGGCAGTAAATAGATCAGTTGAGGACAGCAGAGAAAAAAGTCTCCAGCACCAATCTTTATTTAAGTGAATGCTGGAACTCTTCAAACGTTTTGTGAGGATTTTCAAGAAGAATAATTTCTTGTTTTGCTTTAGTAAACCACTCTGCTAGTCAGACTGTTGAACAAAAAAAATTGAAAACTTTTGATATTATGAAAGCTTAAGACTTATGGCTTTTGAAACACAGTAATTTAATCTCTGTGTAACAGAAGATTGTATTAACCTGGAAGAAAATTCATTTAGTTGGGAAGAAGTGACCTCATTGAATATAACTCACTTATCTGTGGATTTAGTTGAACAGCTTTTCTTAAACTGATCAGGAGAACAAGGTGTTCAGCTGGCTCCAGAGGAAAAAAATAAAATATTATTTTCAAAAAAATAATATGTTTCATTCTGTGGAAAATGTGAAGTCTAACAGGTGTAAGGCAGAACAAAATGAACATGAAAGCAAGAACACATTTCCATATGCTATTTTGAGATCTCTGAGTGAGACTGAATCCATTTCCACATGGAAAAACAGCACACACAGGCATATTTCTGGGGTATTTCTGTTCTCCAACCAACAGATGTATCTGCTTGAGGGGATACAGAAGTACCAAAGTACACTTTGAATTCCTGGGGCAAAACACCAGTATCAGGAGGTTGTATCAGGAGCTTGACATCCTCTGCAGGCAGCAGCACCACTGTGCACTGTGACAGAGCTCCCTCTTGGCTGCTCCTCATCTCTGTGACCCAGGAGAGGTCCCTCTCACCAGATTTCTTTGTTCTCTAGCTGTACTTCACCTTTCTGCTGAAAGGGCAGATGCCCAAGGGCAGATTTAGGGTCCTTTTGGGTTGCACTGTCATATTTCTCAGCTGTGCCACAGGATCCTGTCGACCAGCTTCCAGCTCTGAGACACCTGACAAAGTGATGGATGCAAATTCATGGAAGATGCTGTGTCATGGGTCCTGAGACAACTGAGGTAGAAACTGGATGAATCAAACTCTGAGGATCCCAGTTCCCACAGTTAAAATCACTGCTGCAATGGAGTGACATGGTTTTTTACACCATGCATGGAGAGAGCCAGACATCCAGCAGGACAATGATGAGAAGTCACCATGCTGAGAAGGGAGCTGTTATATCTAGCCAGGAGGAAATAACAGGAAAAAAATGGGACTGCAAAGCTGAGTAACTTCTAAAACTGCATTAACAGCAATTCTTAGCTGTACACCTCTTCCTGGAGCTAAATTTTTCAGCCAGGTCAGTCACAGCACAGTCACAGCTGTCCAAGGGAGACATTACCTTATGCATTCAAGATACCTTGGCACACCCAAGAAAGGGATGACAAAGGAAAAAGAAATTAAAAAAAAAAAAAAAAACCAAGACGAAAAACCCAGGAGTCTAAATTACTGTAGAGCATTGGATGTAACCCCAGGTGTCACCAAGCAATTGAAGCTGACCCCTGTGCAGCACACCCACCAACACTCCACTGGTCCTCCAGAACCATCCCTTGAGGGCTGCCAAGCCATGGCCTCGTGAGCCCAACATGTCTGTCAGGACTGCCTCAAAGGCTGGGGTGCTCCTGCCAGCCCTGCCCTTCGGTGCTGAGTGGAGAGCTGCTGGCCTGTGTTGAGGCTGGATTTCATCCCTCCGGCGAGTGGGACATGCTTTTGGAGCTGACATTACAATAAATGCACCTTACATCTGTTAGATTTAAGCTAATTATTTAGTGGCCAGCACTGACTCAAGGAAAGATCAGAACAAACTACAGAAATTTCCAGTGTGTTCTTTTTGCTTCCTGCTTATGCACAATGTGTAAAGTAGCACTGCTAGCTGGGCTGGTGGGAACCTCTTGTCAAAACCAGCATTACTGAACATACAAGCTTCAGTTACCCTGTCCACACAGAGGACCAAATTCCCTGAGCTCCACATGGTGATGGAAATGCCACCAATGTAAGGCTGGAATCACAAAGCAAAAGGGTCAGTGTGCTCAAACAGGCCCTGAGAACGCTGTGAACAGTACAGCTAAGAAAAGATGAGAGATACTTGTTGCTAAGAGGCTTGATCCCAATTTCCCCTTCTTCC
Organism: Melospiza melodia melodia; assembly: GCF_035770615.1. NCBI lineage: Eukaryota > Metazoa > Chordata > Aves > Passeriformes > Passerellidae > Melospiza > Melospiza melodia. The sequence goes on from NC_086197.1 coordinate 66,641,329, forward strand.
TTACACTTTGAGCTTGGCAGTAGCTCTTGATTCAGCAGTGTCTGGGCAGACAGGGGAGCACCAGCACCAGGAGAGTGATGTGAGAGCAGGAAGAGCCAGGGGAGCACTGCTTTCAGAGACAATTAGCTATTAAACCAAGTCACCCACAGCATCAAATTGCACCACCAGAAATGGCCTCAGACCTTTTCCAGTACAACTTTCCTTTAACCAAAAGCCCTGGTGGAGGGTCTCACTTTCTTTCTATCCCAGTAGCTGGATGATTGCTGCTTCCACAGGCAGAATAAACAGCAGGTTTCAAGTCTGAGGTAGCTGAAGAGCACTTGTTTGTGCAAGAGGATTTTGGTGATGTTATTTTATCACTCATGTTTACACATCTTTTAGCTTCCTCAACTTACTTGTGAGGACATTCCAGAACAATCAGCAGAGGATATAAAGCTGATAGCTTATCACCTAGGGACCAAGAAGGCACATGCATCCTGATATACATCAGGATAGAGGAAGGAAGTGATTTAGCCCCTGGAGTGTGTATGCTGGTGCTGTACAGCTCGCAGAAGCCAGCACATGTGAAAGATTTCCAGAGGCTGGTGAGTAATTCAGTGCTGACTTTTTCAGCTGTGTAGAAAACTACAAACACAGCAGCTCTGCCATATTCGTGAAATGTAAAATGAAAAGATATTGATGGCTGGTATCTGCAGCTGGGTTTGTTCTGCTATTTAGGCCTTGTTTCAAATGGAAAAAAATTTAGAATAATATGTTAATGCTTACACTAACTGTATTCACACATCAAGACTTGGACTATAGGCATGCAGAGCAATTCTGCCTCAATTATTGTCCTTCTAAAGACCTGCTACAGGAAAGAGATGGCAAGGCAGCCTGCTCATGTTCCATAGCTTTAGATACACTGGATTCCATCCTGATTTTTTCAAATTAGAAAATAATAAAAAAGAAATATCAAATAATAAATATGTCTGTTCAGATGATAGTTTTTAAGAGGATATTAGAAAGGTTGAAGTATTTCCTTAATGCCTTCCCAGAGTTCTGAAATAAACACACAGGTATCTAGGTCTTTGTAAATCAGTCTAATACCTTTTGTCTCTGTTCACTCTCTTTTCCTCTCTCTAAATTACAGTTACATGCAAAAATATTCAAAGTGAGACCAAGTCTGAAAATCATCTAGGCCCACAGAAGCCTTGAAACATTAACAAGAAACTGTAGTCCTTCCCCCAGACCATGTAATATAGTCAACATGTCAAAATAAAAACACCTCATGCTGTGAAGGCAGAGATGTTAGAGAGGGCCAAGAACCTACATATCCCCAAAAGGAATATGTAGAACCCTCCATGAGGGGGCTCCCACAGGTTTCAAATGTACTCCTTCAGCTGAAGTGTTTCCTGACTCAGAAGTGTTTGTGCTTGTATTAAAAACATCATCTTAAGGTCTTTTTTGAAGGTTGAGATCAGAAATTTGTTATATAGCTCACCTTGACTTTAATTGAATTTTATGTTTACATCATTTCACATGAAAACTCGATTTTAAAATTCTTTTTTTATCTCTCTGGAGATTGCACAAATCTGGGAAGCAAAAAATTTTATTGCACTGCAGACTGAGATTTGCTGTTTTCACAGTAAATGACCATGATGAATTGGTGCCTGAGACACTGGAGCCAGTTCCCAGAGACATCACGTCCTCTTGATAAAGGGTCTGCTAATACTGTTTGCAAGGCAAAATCTTGGTCATTAACCATCAGCTTGATAGCTTACATAGCCTCTTAGTCTCACATAAGACTAAAACACAAGAGGGGGTCATTGTGGAAAAACACAGTGGGGTTCCATTCCACTAGATGGAACATCAAAACTCTCCTCCATCACTCTGCTCACTACAGGTAATCTTCAACACAACCATTCTGAAATGTACAACTATTCATTAAGAAGAACTAAATAAAGCTATACCTTCAAACTATGGGCACAATGCCTTGCAGCACAAAGCTCCTTCAAGCAAAAGAGTTTTTTGCCAGCTCTGACTTGGACCCATAGTAAAATTCCAGCTACAGCAGCTCCCAGTCAGTGAGCAGGATCAGCTCTGTGCCATGTCATTTTGAGTGTTAGACATACCAAAAGTTCTCCTACACTAATTTTTTTTCAGTGAATAGGGGGTTGATTTGGCCAAACACTTGATCTAGGTCTATAGTCTTCCACGTGGAATTTGAGCTTCATTTTTAACACAACTTGCAGCTATTGCTCATTGCTTGAGACAGACTGACATGGTTTAACAACCAACCTCTGTGTAAAACTCACAATTGAAATATTCAGAATGAAAGGGAGCATGTAAGCTCATGAGGCACAATACCCTTCTTTAAGGCATGTTTTTTTTTTCCTCTATCTTAAATTCATGGAATCTACCTGTGATTTACTCTGCTTGGAATAGAATATCCCCTTGCCAGAGTTTTGCCAAGTTATCCGACTCAAGAAGGAATGAAAGAAGTAGGATTTGTGAACACTCAAGACTGCCAAGAAAGCATCTGAATGTAGCACAAAATCTCTTGGGTTCCAAATATTTAATCTTCTTACAATACTATAGAGTTAGAGGTCAATACTTATTTGCTGCTTTCATACCACTGTAACATACACCCTACCTGAGAACCAACACATTTTGCTTTTCATGGGGACAGCATCCTAATAAGTGTCTGCAGGCAGATTTAAATCTCAAACCATTGTAAGGGAAGATCATCACTGACTGCTGCTGCAGCCACTGCTTTAAGGACTGCTCCTGGAGGAACTGCCTGCTGCCATCTATTGATGCACTGCAGGAAGGCGATGGACCAGCAATCCCCACCCTGGGGTTTCAGTGTGCTTGGGTGAGAAATCCTGCAGATCTGAGTTCTGGGACTTGGAGAGAAACCCTTACTAGGTGACTCAAGAGCGGCAGAATTATTTAACATAGCTCAAGCCAAGAGTTCACTACAGACAAGCCTTAGCTACCTGGGCTTAGGATGGCCTGCGGTCCAGAACCTTAAACACCATGAATGTCCTTATTGCATCCTCTTTCCCCTCCACTGCAGGGGAAGCATTAAGATCTTGACTTTTAGGGGGCCCACCTTATGGAGAGGTCAAAGGATCTGTCCACTACTTCTGCAACTAAGAACTGGATGAATTTGTGATTGTCACCTTCAGCCAGCCCCCACAGCACTGAGGTCACTTGGCCTGGGTAAAGCTAGGACCCTCCTAGCCAGTGGTGGTAACACACCAAAATGAGAGCAGCATCCCATGGGAGCAGCAAGCTCCCATGACACCAGCTTTGTGTGACACCGCTGCAATCGCTGCAGGGGCAAACTGCGTCTGAAGAAAGGGGGTGGTGACAAGGCAGCCCTTCCTAAAGGGCAGCTGCCTTTGTCCCTGCAGTTCAGAAAAAAATTTCTTCCAAGTACAGAGAGGAATAAGGGTCTGTTGAGCCTGGTACTGGATCCCTCAGTCCTAAGCAGCTCAGCGCCCTGGAGGTGACCTACCCAGCACCCAGAGTGTCAGTCAGCTGCGACACAAGCCAGTCCTCCTGCACACTCATGGTGTACACTGACAGAGCACAGAGGGATCACAATCTCCAGCTACATACTGCAAAGATCAGGGTAGAAAAAGAAAGAAGCAAAAACAGCCTTAGGGATGGGATTTATTTATGGTTGGCACCTGGATTGCCACTAACCTCTGGGATGAGTGTGAATGGTAGGGACTCACTGGCAGTGACTGCATCTTTGCAAGCACAGAGACACCAAGGAGATTTATTTTAATTTCTTCAGTGTTAGGCAGCAAAGGGATGGGAAGGTTTCAGTCTGTGGACAGAGGGTAGAAAAATTATTTCAGAGCATTGTAATGAAAGAAGCAAGTTTTAAAAGGGAGTCTTTACTCATGATCTGATCCTAGTTAACCCTGATAAGACGAATTAGAGGAGCATCTTTGAGTTAGTCCCTGTAGATAGCAATAGGTTAGAGAGGTAGAAGAGAGGTGAGCAAAGAGCTGTGATCTCACTGGAATGGATATTTTAGTTACTATTGGCAGCCTGCTGATTCAATGCTTCCATGATTTTCTTAAATCAAAAGATCTTTCCTCCTTCCATCCCCCCTTATTCAGTTTTAGATTGCATTTATGTTCAGATTTGAACCCTGAAAGTGGAGAAGTACTGACCCCTGAGGTCCTCAGTGGAGATAACAAGACTTGGGTGCGAGTGGAAATTGTGGGCTCGGACCTCTTTTGTTTTATAGCTTTTTAGTAACTTAATTTTTTTCTAAGAAGTGCTTCCTCTGGATAATGACAGAGGATGGTTTTCATGAATGCTTTTGTATAGCCTGCACAGAATAGTGGGGCATCAGCAAAAGACCCTCCTCTGCCCACAGGTTTCATGCTATTTTATGAAATAATCACAATGAAATTTTCAACCCCTTGAAACCTGGGCTCTTTCTATTGGGATACATGTCATATATGAGGGGCAGATGAAACAGGTGCAGCAATAGAAAAACATTCAAAACTCTTGATTTTTGAACCTACATATAGGCTGTGAGAAAGGGGCAATAGAAACTCTTCATCAAATAACAAAAACTTGTTTAAGTTTTAACCCTCTTACTTGACATAAAGGCCTAGACTTTATGTACCCACTGTTTTACTTCATACTTCTCAAATTTCTATTAAATTGCCTTTGGAGTGTGAATGCAAAGACAATAGGTTGGCTATCTGTCTGGAGAGACAAATAACCTTGACAGATTATCTCAGGAGAGCCCTGTAGATCCTAAGGGTCTGAAAGTTTAGGCTCAGGAAAAGATTTGGTTTATAGAATAATTTCTTGAAGGACAAATTTTGAATTAGAGAACCAACCAAGGCTTTTGTCAGTTAAGATTAACCATTCTAATATCTCATCCTATAATTTAGCTTTCCCAGCTGCTATCTGGTGCACTGAGTAACCATTAGCATTTCCATTTGGATCCTTGTGTTCTGATGATGTATTCCAGAAATGTTTAGATTGAATATTAAGATTTTCTTCGTGGAAAATGCTCTCAAGCTTTGGAAAAGGCTTCCCAGGAAGGTGGCTGTTTCTCCATTGAGACATGGTCTAGTGAGACTTGGCAATGCTGTGTTAACAGCTGGACTTGAAGATCTTAAGGGTCTTTTCCAACTCAGATGGTTCTGTGATTCTATGCTCAGTATGCAACCTGCCTCCATGCAGAGTGATGTGGAACTGGTGGCTCCTTTGACCAGCATTACATACAATTTGAAGAACCGCAAAGAAAATATTGACATAGATTTGATCTACAACATGTATTAGTAAGCAACACTTCCCAAAGCCTGACAGTGATAAATCTGGCTTTTTTCTCTCCTTTTTTCTTTTTGTGGACATAGGTGGTTTCAGTTTGCTGTTTGAACTGCATATGGAAAAACCGACCTTGAATAATTTGGTAACAATTTTATTTCAAAGTCAAAACAATGTTCATGTAACTCCTAAGTTGCATGTGTGCATTTAAAAACAGTATAAGTATGAAGAAAAGTGAGAATTTAAATTTCCATTCAATGTTTCTTTTTTACTTGCTTCTGGAACTTTATCAATTTCAGTTTCATAGTAAATACCTTTCTAGACACTCATTGAGAAATCTAAATGCCTATGGACCACTAAGGCTTGTAAATCAAGTTTTAGGACTCAGAGCAGAAACTCTTCAGCTTATATTTTGTCTTAACAGTGATCCTCTACCTCTTTTCTTGGTGAGTGTTTTCTCTCACAACTTTTGGCCACCACAATAAAAACAAGATATTAGAAAGCATCCAAAGGAGGTCTACAAAATTTATGAAGGATCTAGAAGGGAACATATCCATGGAATACCTGAGGTCACTTGGTTTGTTCTGTCTGGAGGAGCCCTCTTAGCAGTCTACAGCTTCCTCCTGAGGGGAAGAGGGGGGCCAGACACTGATCTCTTCTCTGTGGTGCCCAGTGACAGGACCCGAGGGAATGGCCTGAAGATGTGTCAGGGGAGGTTTAGGCTGAATATTAGAGAAGGGTTCTTCACCCAGAATGTGGTTGGGCACTGAGACAGGCTCTCCAGGAAGTGGTCACAGCACAAAGCCTGTCAGAGTTGAAGAAGAATTTGGACAACATACTCTTGAGCCCATGGTGTGATTCTTGGGAATGATCCTGTGCAGGGCCAGGAGTTGGAATTTGATGATTCTTGTAGGCCCCTTCCAACTCAGAATATCCTATTCAATGATTCAATGGTTCAATGATTCAATGATTCTAGGATTCTGTGATTCAGAGGCAGCAACATTTCTTTTCCTGCATATCTGCAACAGCGACAGAGGTGTGGGATAGTTAATAGCACATGATAAGGCTATTCCAAACCCCTGGGAATCTGATCATGTTTCATTGTCTGTTCCTTTGTGAGGTTAGGGCATACAGCAAGGACACTTACTCATGGATCAGTCTTTACCAGAGGATTAGAGCTCTGAATTGCTCTCTACAGTTTCCTGCAAGGATGCTCTATGTGCATCTATATTACAGAATATGAGTCTGATGCACAAGGTCAAAAGGGAAAAAGAAGCTTATGCCAGCAGATTTTATAAATATACCTTATAAATGAAATTTTAGTGTAAACAGAATAAGAGAGTGATTTAATTCCCAAAGATCTAGCCCAGAGATGTCCCTAATGTGCTAAAGAGATTTGAGCATGGTTATGTCATGCTCAAAACTAGAAAAATTAAACAAGCTGTGGGTAAAGTATTGACTGGAAGAAGGAAGTCGGGATAGAAACTCTTAGCATTTCTCCAATCATAATGACAGCCCTTTCCACTAGCTACTTGGGCAAAACAGACTGAACTTGGGCAAACTAATTTGATTTATTCCCAAACAAAAGTCAGAGTAGGCTGATGAGAAGTAAAACCTAATAATAAAATACCTCCCCTCACTTCTCCCTCTTCCTGGGATCAATTTCACTTCTGATTTTATCTGCCTCCTCCCATCCAGAAGTGTAGGGGGATGAGAGTGGGGTTTGTGGCCAGCTCATCACACATTGTCTCTGCTGCTCCCTCCTCCTCAGGGGGAGGACTCCTCACACTCTTCTCCAGCTCCAGTGTGGGGTCCCTCCAACAGGAGACAGTCTCCACAAACTTTCCAAATGTAAGTCCTTCCCAGGGTTTCAGCTCTTCTGCTCCAGCAGGGTCCCTCCCTCAGGGTGCAGTCCTTCGGGAGCACACTGCTCCAGAGTGGGTTCTCCATGGGGTCACCACTCCTGCCAGCAAACCTGCTCACTGTGGGCTCCTCTCTCCACGGGGCCACAGCTCCTGCCAGGCCCCTGCTCCAGCACAGGTTTCCCACAGGGTCACAGCCCCCTTCAGGCCTCCACCTGCCCCAGTGTGGGCCCTCCCCAGGCTGCAGGTGGATCTCTGTTCCTCCATGGGCCTCCATGGGCTGCAGGGTCCCATCCTGCCTCACCCTGGGCTGCACCACGGGCTGCAGGGGAATCTCTGCTCCAGTGCCGGGGGCACCTCCTCCCACCCTTTCTGCCCTGACCTTGGTGTCTGCAGAGCTGCTCCTTTCACATGTTCTCACTCCTGTTTCACAGCTACCATGTCACAGCACTAAATCTGTTATCCCAGAGGTGCTACCACTGTCATTGCTGGGCTCAGCCTTGGCCAGCAGTGGATCCATCTTGGAGCCAGTTGCAGCTGGCTCTGTGGGACATGGGAGAAACCTCTGTCAGCTTCTCATAGCAGTCATCCCTGCTCCTGCTACCAAAACCTTGCCATACAAATTCAATGCAAGCGTATAGAAAAGGGATTTAAAAACAGTGTTTAAAACCATGAGTTAAACTTGTGGATAACCAGGCAAAGTAGAAGGGCATTATGGCATTTATCTCTCTCTACCTGAGGCTGAAACTATGAGTAAATTTAATATAATAAATCCAAAGCACAGGTAACCCCTTTTTGTGTATGAAATTTAAAGAAAACTGATTTATCTCTCCAAAACTAAACCCACCTTTTCAAAGCATCAGCACACACATTCTGCACAGAGTAAATAGAATTAATATGGCAATTCTCCTACCTTGCTCATCAGCAGTCTCTACTCCTTTCTTTATGTTAACTGTCAAAAAAAGGCAGAAAAAAGGGTCAACAAATAAATCACTACATATATATTTTAAATATATAATATACATAATGTATGTATTTAATTATAATTTATAATTACAGACATTTTTTCTGCTATTAACAGGACTGTTTGATTCCTTTAAGCAAATGCTTTTATTGTTATAGCCACAGCCTCCTCCCCCTTTCTTTCGACAACAACCAGAAAACCCCACAACCACCCTTCATTTTCTTTTGACGAATTCTTATTGCTTTGCTACAGACTTGATAGATAATTTCTGCCCTCTTCAGGGATCCCACCTGAAATCCCAGATGACAGTATGGAACTTAAGTTCTTCCTCAAGCTGTGGTAGGCAGCATGACTTTGGAAAGCCTTGGGCTCCCTATTCTCCCCTTGCATGTCTGAACTAAAAATTGAAAGATATTAAATAAATGAAACTATATTTTCCATTCCTGCAATAAAGTGATCTACTGAACAGAAGAATAAATGTCAAGAAATACTTCAGGGGGAAAAAGATACATAAGAGATACTGTGGTTAAGACAGTGTCTGCTTAGCATTGTGGAGCTATACCTGTGAGATTAGCAACAAAATACTATTGTTAAGCAATGACTTGTTGGCTAAAAGCCTGCCACTGATGGACCCCCAGCACCTGACATTGTCATACTGTCTCCAGCCCTCTGCCCTTGCCTCTGCCACATGTTAGGCTCAAGAAGCACAAGTCCTCTCTTAGTCTGGAACTTGCTGGCTGCTCATTCAGAGACCTCTTGGAACCTTGCCTTTTCCATGGGGCTTGTCAATTGCCATCAGGCAGTAGTGGGAGCAGACTCTGCTCACAGTTAACTCTGCTGCTAATCACACAGCAGTATTCATGATGATGACCTTGCTAAAATCATTAATGTTCAAAATAAAGCTCTTGCAAGCATCCCACAGGACTCCTCACTAAATCAACTTCAAATTCTTTGCAGACATCTCTTGTGTCCTTTTTGTTCGTATCTCTGTACACACAAACCCAGTTATTTATCTGCTGAGATCATTCTGTCAAGAGTTGCTCATCTTCCTGTCTGTTTTTTTATTCCAAACAAACACAAACTTACCTTCTCTCTCTCTCAAAAAATGGAGTGAAAAACAACGGCATGAATAAACCACTATGTCCTAACAAAAGTTATAGATGTTGCATTTTTATTTTCAGAAGATAAAATACTGTGACTGGTAATTTGCTGTTCTGAAGTAATTACTAAGATGGTAATTTTTTCCAATACTTCAGACAGGATAAAAAATAGCTCATTTAAAATATGGCAAATAGACCTTACAGTAGAATGAAAAATATGAAAGAGGAGACTTTGAAGAGAATCATCTTTAGATTTAAAGTAGGATTAATAATATGTCATTGGCTGGCTGAAACTACCCAAATAACTAATGGCAATTAGCAAGCAATCTTTCAGTACTATTCATCAATAACAACACAATTTTGTGAGGTCCCTGTGCTCCTTTTGTCTGATACAGAATAGCCTCAGTGTTCACAAAAGGATATAAAATTAAAAGTTTGATCAAATTCCAATAAAAGACTATAATAATGATTTCAGTAGGAACTAGATTGGATAACCTTTGTGCAGGAAGCCCTTGAGCAGATGTAGGGCTACTGTATTACCTGTTACAACTATTGCCTGAGAGATTAATTGGTGCTGAGCACAATTAATATCTAACAGAGATGACCTATATCTAAAGAAACATTGAAAAGTGCAATAGAAACATGGTTAGATACAAGGTTTGGTGGGGAAAAAAAAGCAGTAGATGGAAGAAGGGCATTTCATGAGATAAAATTTATTGCTTAGTATTCTTCCCATCAGTTTTGGAACAACCTGTTTTATAAAGTTCTTTCAATATCTCTGTTTTTTAATAGAGGATATCCCTCAGCATCATCTGAAAATATATTCCAAAATAAAGTTTCTTCTGGATATTTCTCCTCTATTCACAGACTACCTCCAGAAACAAAGAATCATTCCCAGATCTTGCTTCTTCCTTCTCCTTGAGCAGAAACTGAAACCCAGAAATTTTAGCCTGAATATAAGGAGGAACTTCTTTACTGTGTGGGTGACCATGCGGTAGAATAGATTTCTCAGAGAGGTCCTAGAGCTACCCTTGATGGAAGGTTCAAGAAGTATCTGGACACAATCCTGTGCCATGTACTCTATAATGACCCTGCTTGAGCAGGGAAGTTGGACCAGATGACCCACTGCGGTACCTTCCAACCTGACCCACTCTGTGATTCCTGATGGAGGAAGAAGCTGGCAATAAATGTTGTCAGAATGGTATCATCTCTCCTTTTAAACCCAAAATTTACAGCTCATTAGCTGTTCAAGTATAGGTAACTAAAGATTAAACAGGTGCAAATCCAGAGTAAGAAGAATTTGCTAAGGGAAATGCCAAATTGCCTGTAAATATTTACTCTAGAGTCTTGTGGTTCATCACAACTAGATTTAATTATAAATGTAACACTAGTCCTTAGAATAGACTGGGATCTTCAGTAGCATCCTGGCAGTGACATCCTTCACCCCTCCATGGTGACTGTCATCTAACACAGACAAAACAGACAGCAATTGCAGTGACTTTACTCAAAATACTGGGTTTGATGTGTGGTTGAGTTCTGTATTGCATGGCCTCTACCTCAAGTCAAGGCAAATGCTGAAGTAAAGCACGCAAACACACATATTGGTCTGTATTTGTTGAAGTTTTCCTGCCAGCTTGGATCCATCATTTCCTCTGAAACTCCATTTCCTGCTCTCTGGAAGAAACTTGTAATCTCTGACCCAGACCCTTTGCCTCTGACCCTTTCCCTGACCAGCTGCATTTCTCTCTGGACAAACCTGGGTTGGATAGTTCCTGCTCATTCTCAGAGCTAGGGAACTCTCCTCACTGGAAAGTGGAGTGTCTGATGGCACACACCATTGAACACCAGGGCTCCAGTAAGTGCTACAGCTTCTGACATAACTCACATCTCCTACAGAGCCTACCACTGAAAGACTCATAATACCATCACATTCTTCTGAAGGCAGCAGAAGTATCTTCTGTTCAATTCACTTCTCTGAATACAGTAATCTAACATCCTAGCCTGTCCCAACCCAATTCCAGATGCCTCTCTCTTAAGGTGGAAGGCTTCCAGAGGCCCTACATCACAACCTGTGGGTTTCATCTTGAGCAGGAGTGGGCTCACCCTCTGGAACCTGCTGTCCATCATGCTCTGAGCATCTCTTACCCCTCAGCACACCATGGGAGAGATAGAGCATGCAGAAGAAGTTCAATACCAGTATCAGCAATAATGTGGTTTTAAAAAAATTGCAGCTCAGTACATATATTTTCCTAACAGAGCCAGTCTGAGTTTTATTAAGTTAGGCATCCATTAATAAGGACTGTACCCAGCAGAAGCACGAGTTACATGAAGGAAGCAGATTTAACCCAGAGAGCCTGAATCCTGTGACAGATGGGCTGGCCATGCTTGCGTTCATGGAACTGGCTCTCCTCTCGGAGTCTGCATGGCATTCAGCAGCACAAGGCATCTGCTGGTGAGCACCACGCAGGCTCTGAGAGAGAAGCCAGCTCCCCACACGCAAGCACGCTCTGTGCTCAGTGGGTCACTAATCCTTAGTCGTGTTCACAGCTCTGCAGGCTGACGCAGAGCCGATATAAAAATACACCAATCTGCCAGACTGAAATCCTCCCACCTCACTCAAGATTCATGAAAGGACATGGGAGTGGAAATGGTTGTATGACATGTAGGCTCTGAGGAACGTTCTTGGGCTGTGCTACAGCCAGGTGTTGTGTGTGGTGCCAGGTGCAATATTATTGCTCAGGGAATGGAAAATTAAGTGTTGGGGTTTTATCATTTAGCCAGGCTTCAGTCATTGAAGTTAATTGTAAGCAACTGAGTTACTGTGGTCTGAGAGCTGACTCACCACCAGAAAGATTTTAACTAACCATCTGCATGCTTCTGACTCATTGCAACAAAGGAATAAATCCTATATATTTTGCAGAGTTTAATATGTTTTGCTTTACCATGACACCAAGTCAGGAGTGCATATACAGGCCAGGTTAAGGCATTTCAGCTTTCCATCTGTAAACTGATCATCTGTTCAGCTGTTAATACTTTTAGACATTCAGCACAAGCCTACTAGGAAAAGTTTGCAAAACATTTTGGTCCCTAAGCATTTTGTTTCCATTTTGTGCTCAGAAAATCCCTGTTTAAATCAAAGATATCCCCTAAGCCTCATACTCCTAGCTGGAGATCCAAGGAAAGCTGTTCAATTTGCAGGGAGAGGTTTGAGCTTCTACAGTGCATCCCATTGAATATTTTGCTGGCAAGATTTTGACTGATGTTTGTAAATCCTCACAAGTTTAATTAGTTTGAGTCAAACCTAGATTTCTTTGGTTCAGTGAGTGTTCTTGAATAAGAAGCAGAATCCAGTGAACTGTGGAATGATATAGCACAGGTCCCTCTAGAAATAGATTAAATTCCATAACTAGAGTAGGGTTGCATGATATGTTTTTCAAGTGGCCAGATTCAGGGGTTGTTTTTGTTAAAGCTTTCTGGTAGAAAACACCTCAGCTACACAGAAGCACACTACAGATTTAGATTTTTGCATTTCACATTACTAAGCATTCGAGGTTAGACTCTAGTTTTGTTTCCAGAACAGTTCTTTAACTGCATTCATCCTACAAAAATGTTCAGCGCTAAAATCAAAGCCAAAACACTGAGAAATATTTTATTTTGAGGTAAAAGAATGTTTTCCTCCTAAGATAAATATTCATTCAGACACAAAAAAGAGAAAGTATTAGCTCCTCAAACAAAATGTTCGGCCTTAGGCTATTGTGTCATTTTGTTCCATTATGTCTGCAGCAAAGCTTAAACAGACCAGTGATAAAAACACACATTTTATTTTGTTTATGACCAAGACAGAGTATTTGTCTGCAGAAATGAATAAAAATTCTTGCCTAATGCAGTTGAAGATGTATTTCGTAGTTCTAGGTTGCTTGAATATGATTGATTTTCCTGTTTTATCCTTATCTTTCTTAATAAAAAAGTAATGTGGACATATATCAGCATAATTCATGCCTAGCCATTCTCAAGGTCCTAAAGAGCTTTATAATGTTTCCCTTTAAGTCAGGGTATACTTCACCAGATCAGCCATTTGATGTTTTTATGTATAGCTTCAGGATTCCTTTGCCCAGTAAATCCCTTGATGCTAGTAGCTATTTGATACACTTGTGTCACTTTGGCAGCTGTCTAGTTCTACTTACAGACACCAAAACCAAAGAATGATTCTCAAACTTTCCAATGCAGGAAAAATATGAAATGCAAAAATCAGAGTAAGAACAGCTTAGGTAGTAAATAATAAAATGACACATAAAATGAACAATCTATCTTTGATGAGTCTTTTAATGTATAGCTGTTGGTTGGTGATTTTTCCCCTGTCTCAAGGAAAAGCCTAGCTTTTGGAGATACTCAAGGCATGATATGGGGCACAAGAAATGCATGTTTTGTGGGAAGAATGACCAGAGACCATGCATTGTAGGGCATTAGATCAGCATTACCTACTAGTCAGCAGAGGACAGTCACAGTCCTGGGCTCCCATTCTGCAAGGGATCTGGACAACAGATTACAAACTATTGCCTGCCCTGAAAATGCAGGACACCTCATTAGCTGGCTAGGATTCACTCCATACCTGAACCACTGGCTTCACTCATGGGTTTCCCAAAAAGAGAGCTCAATGGGAGCATCTAAGCTCATTGGAGTCCAGTGTTACAGATCCTAGAGCAGAAGCAGCCCAGCTCATCCACAAAAGGCATGCACATTTTGTCTCCTGCTACTCTATGTAAAAATCTATGTAAAACACATTCATCAAGTGACATGATGAACAAGCATGAATGTTTCATGCTGATTCATTATGAGGAATACTTCCCTTAATTCAAACTTGCTCAGCTGGCAGTTCATAACTGCAGAGAGGATTTGCAAAGGTCTTTTTTCCTCAGTGGTAACATGGGAGAAGGCAATTTTGAAACTTCTGAGCTGAAGGCAAAGCTCACATAAGGAATAGGTGTACAGCCACAACACTGTCATAAGAAATGGCCAGCAGGTATATAATGAGATCTGGTTTTATTTTGCTTTTTTGCATTTGTAGTTTTAGGATTTCTGTGCTTTGTGCTTCTTCTGAAAGGTGGAGGCTATCTTTAGAGACGATGAAGATAAAAGATTTCCTTAAGCACAGGCTGTCACATAAAGTTTTATGGCAAAGACCAGATATTATGGGATTAAATATAAAATCTGAAGGGAATGTCAGAAGCCCATGACCTTCTGAAGGGCCCCTCTTGCCTCGGGGAGCCCAATGGACCAGTTGTCTGTGATTTTCCTCCCTGCCTCTTCTTTTTCCAACACCTTCCTCCCAAGGACAGTGTCTTTCTGGGCTTAACACGTGCCTGTATGGCTTCAGCTGGGTACAGTCTCTCCTGAGCTGCAGGTGACTGCTCCAGCATGTCAAGCAGGACCTTGGACCACCCTCAGCTCCTCCTGCCTCCACAGACTGTTTAGGGCACCCAGCTGGAACAGTCCTTGGGAATCCTTGTCCATATTGCAGTCGCCTGATAGAGTCCCTGCTTAAACCTAGGAAGGAGACATTAAAATTCTGTCCTTTACTTTTCAGAGCTGTAACTTCTACTGTGGTGCCTGCAGAGTCTACTTCTCAGCATAAAATAGCAGGAGGCTGCACAGTACCCTTGAAATTTCCTGGTAGTGGCAGAAGGGCCCCTGCTGGGACCCAGACAGCTGCCAGGACTAGCAGGCTGCCAGCTACACAGCTCCTCAAGATCCTCCAAGAGAAAAGCTTCCTATCCATGCAAGTCCAACGTCTCATTAAAATCTCGTTCGCCAGACATGAACTAATCAGCCCGACCAGATCTGTAAAGAGGTATTTTCAGCTCGTTCTCACCCTCCTCAGGTCCTTTCCATCTACAGCAACAGTGTCCTCGTGGCAACAGCCAGGAGCTCCCAGGCAGCGAGTGTCCTCTTCCCACAGCCTTCGGATGGTGCCCTCCCCATGCTGCCTGCGGCTCTGAGCCCATCTCTCTGAGCCCATCTCTCTTCAGGTCAAATGGCTCCTGCTACACAGCATCCTCATGGTGGAACACCACCTGGTGTCTAGAAAGGGGAATACAGTAGTATGGCACGTCGGGAGTAGAAGGGAAAAGGTGGTCTGGTAGACTCATATGCTAGCACTGGATGAGACTCATATGTAAGGGGAAAAAAAAAAAAAAAAGAAAAAAATTCTGAACTTCATAATTCATGCATCCCAAGGATTATTATTATAACTTCCTCTGCTTTACTGACTCACTTCAACATGCTGCCTTTGTCTCACATCCGCTGCTTCCCCTTGCATGTCTGATGTGTGCTCACAGGCATGTCCAGGGGCTTACAGATGTTATGATTCCTGGCAAATGGCAAACAAAACCAAATATATATGTTTGATTCCTGGCTGGACAGTCAGGATCTTTGCTCACTTCCAGACACCCACCTTCCTCTACTACATCCCTTTACATGCAATTAGTAGCTTTCATAGTACTATAGTACAGCAAAGATCTGTATGTGGAAGAGCACATGAAACCCACAATATTTTGTTGTAACACAACTTTCTGTGTTTTTTAAGGAATGACAACTGACTGCAAATATGTTTAGTTTAGGTAGCCTTTTGCAAAATGTCTCAAAACAGTCCACTGGAAAAAAGATGATTACTCTTTACAAAGATGAAGGCACTTCCAGGAGTGTGGGTTATGTTTCTTAGAATGGCTATGACTAAATGGACATGAGGCACTTTTTAAAATCCCAGGAGAGAAGTTACATTCAGCTGCCTGCCCTTTCCTAAAGCAGTAATCTGATAGACTTAACCCTACCTCTAGCCAGAGTTCTGTCAGCCAACAACTCACACAATATTTACACCTGGTATAAATCAGAAGCCAGCTAAATCATGTTGTTGGCAGCTGAGCTAAAACTTAAGTATATTTGATGAGCTTGAAGTATGGCCCATACTTGTTCAGAGAAACCTGCTCATCTGTCTCCTTAAAGGGCACTCAGTAGCCTTGGCACTGATCCCTATCCCTGCTCCAGATCAGTCTGGGCCACCTTTCTCCCCCGTGTTCACCACTGAGAGCAGATCAGGGATGGTGGGACTTCCTGGGCTCAGGAATGCTGCTAGCCTGGCAGCTGCAATGGCGCTGGTGATTCATTAGTTGTGGGATGTGTACAGTGATTCAGCTAGAAGCAGGTCAGCAGCACTTTTGGGGGGATCCTCCTTGGGGATAGGTCTCATTGCCTAACTCCAGCTGCCACTATTCCAGAAGAACAAAAAGCACAGGGCCTTGTGAACAGGCAGACTTTGTGTTTTTAAGTGCATAACAGCAATCACTATTTTCCCTCCACTAATCTTACTCTTTTCTTCACCTGTCTCTTTTTTTATGAAACCCCTTGTTCTCTTCTCCTTTCCTGCTAAATTTTTCTCTGCCTTTAGCCTTTTGCCTCATTAATTGATTATTCCTTCTTTGTCTCTCTTTCCTTCCCTCCCTGCCTCCTCTTTGACAGAAGGTGACACAGTGCTCATGCTGAGAGCAGCTAGCAGATGACTGTGAAAACAAGCTCTGGCTTGTAGACTGCTGGAGGAAATGACAGATGCCCCTTCCAAAGTGACGGCCACACAAGTGCCAAAAAATTGAGAGACGAAAATCAAGTTATTTTCAGGCAGAAAGGTATCATCCTACCAGGACCTGAACAGCAAACAGAAACCTGTATGCAGTACATGTATGAGGCTTTCTGCTCAGGCTGTTGTTCAGGTCTGGGAGCTCTTCTGCAGCAGCTTTTGCAGATACATTTCCCCTTGACAGATTGAAGATTTTGTTCCAAGACATCCAAATTTGACCTGAAGCAGATTGCATAACTAGAACACTGCATAAATAAGTATTAATATCTTCCTATTTTCGTAAATAGCTTTACCAAGATCAGCATCCTCCTCCCTGCTTTGGAGACAGAGAGACTGACAAGTAGCACAGTGCAGTGACCAGCTCTGTGTCACACAACAAAGCAGTGACAGACCCCATAGCTCATCTGTCCCCAGTCACAGCGCCTCAATAATTATTAGGATGCTAGTTGGGGTTTAAATTCTCTTCTACAGAGATACCTTTCAAATACTATGTGATCTAATTAGACATCATTTATAGTCTTAATAGTCACCCTTCCACAGAATCACGTGGCAACTACATGGCACTCTCTTTCTGAAAGGGCCAAACCAAAAGATTTTACTGCAAACTGTTATTCCAGAGTGGTTTGAAAACTTCGGGATTTTAGAAATATGAAGGGTCAAAGTCAGGATCGGAAATCCATCTACTGGATATGAATTTCCATGCACCCTCCATTGGTAAGGATTGTTTTGACACATCTGACTAGAATTATGACCTGATCATTTTGGTTTCAAATGGCTGCCTTTGGAGTCTGAAGAACTTAAGCCTGTCTGGAATTTAGGCAAATTCAAATTTTCAAAGCCACTAAATCTTCCAACACCTGAGAGATGGTTTTGGCTTTAAAGCTTCATGTATTTTTGATCTGGTACATGGTATAACATTATCTACTTGGTCCAAAACATATTTATGCTAATATTGGATGGTTTTAATGCTGCATTTCATTTACAACTGAAAGTTATAGAACAATAGATAGTTAACAGGATAGCAAGACCTGTTCTGAGAGCCCTCCCTTTTTTAATAGGTTTGCTATGGTAGCTAGTTTATCCCTTATAACTATAAAGGAGAACATGAATAAGAGTGAATGAATCTTTCATATACTCCAGCCCCAGAAAGCACCATTTTGTTCATTTAGTTTGACCTCTTTTGCTTGAAAACAAAACAAAAACAAAAACAAGCCACAAAGCCTCCAGGACATAAAATTTCAAGGTGTTGCTGTATCAAAGCCATAAATTCAACATACTAGAGCCAAGATAAAAAATTCTGCCAAGTCTGCATTTTACAATAGCTAAGATGTGGAGAAGCTTTTTTTTTTTTTTATAGAAATTGTCTATAAAAGGCTTGTAATGCCAACACTGCTGCTTTTTCCTACACATTCAGTCTTGTCTTCAGCCCATCATGCAGGAAAGGGTGCTCTGTTACAGCTCTCACTGCCTCAGGACTCCTCTCCAACACAACAACATCTGCAGATCCTTTCAGACAGCTCTGTCCTTGTCTGAGCTGTACTAGAAACTGCACAAAAAGGCCAAATTTCCTTCACATTTAGAAGAGTTTTGCCTGTACCAATATCAGCTGTATCAGACTGGTGACGACATTGGAGATGTAGTTTGCTATGGAGAAATGTTGGGTTTGTTGTGGAGGCTGTGCCTTTGGAGTGGCTGGGTGAGTCATATCTTCCAGACTCAGCTGGTCCCTCATCCCCATGCCCCAGGAGTCTGCAGCTCACTCAGAAGAGACAATTGAAGAGAGAAGCCCCTCTAAGGCAGTTCTTGTAGAAACAAAATGCTACTGCTTTTTCTGTAGGAGATAGTTGGAACTCTATAGTTTTTTCCTTCTGCTGCAAAGCCAATTTAGAAGAGTTTTCCTCTCCTCACCCCTCTTTTCTGGACTCCAGAAATTATTTCCTTCACTCTTTCCAGTATTATGTTGAGGCAACTTCTCAGCATATCATGCTCTAAATCATATCAGTAGAATGATCCAGATTAAAAATGGATCCAAATTAAAAACATGCCACAAACAGGCATTAATGGAGATGGGAAGGAGAGGGAGGGCTATGGAAAGATCATCAGTCCTTTGGCAGGTGGAAAACACCCCCATGGGACACCAGGCCTGTCCTTGGGCTGCCTGTGCCCTTCTGTAAGAGGCAATCCTGTCCCAGGAAGGTCCTGCTTCTCTCTTCTGATCTTGAGATACTTCAGATACTTCAGACACTTTGTCCCTCACCACAGTGCCAAGCACTTCTGGGGCTGTGCTGGCAACTAAGCAAGGCAATTCCTCAGGGTCAGAAGGAATCCTTTTGTACCCAGGCACAGGAACCCCTGAACCAGCATGTCTGCTAAAGTATGAGAAGTATGAGATGGCAATAACCTGGATTTGAGTGTGTGTGTGTTTGTGTGTGTGTGTGCGTGTTTCAATTCATTAAGCCAAATCATTCCAGATATTTAAAGAGCAGTGAAGCAAACACCTCAGCTGGCAGTAACTTCCAGAAAGGCAAGGGGCAGACAGACCAGAATGAGCAGCAAGAAGAATCACTATACCTCAAGCACAGTCACATTAAATATTTAATAAATAATCTAACTTCCTTTCCAGCTTCATTTTATTTTTCTGTCATGTCCTTGTCAATCTGTCAAGAAATAGTGAGAATATTTCCAGACTAAAGTTCAGGCTGAGTCAAGTTGCTCCTATCCCTTCACTTAATTATGCTACTGTCATCCAGTTGATCAAAATCAGGCCACAGAACCTGGACCCAAGGCTAGATATATTGAACGGCATGTTGAACAGAGAAGTCCAGTTGCTCACAGAAGGTGGTTTCCTGGAAAACACAGCAACACACTCCTTCCTGAGAACATCTCTTTGAATACTCTGTAGAAACACAGATAGGACTTTCATAAGAAAAGGAAATGTTGTCACTTAAAAGTAGTATGTCAATATCATCCTTCTCAATAATAACACATAGGTTAAAAATACAGGAATGACATGAAAAGTTCTCAAACACTTGTCTTGTGCTTTGTATCCAATCCCTTCTGTCTTTCAGAGTTTAACAAAATAAAAACCAAGGGGGTCTACCAAGGGGATCAGCCAAAGGACTGATGATCTTTCCATAGTCCTCCCTCTCCTTCCCATCTCCATTAATGCCTATTTGTGGCATGTTTTTAATTTGGATCCATTTTTAATCTGGATCATTCTAATGATATGATTTAGAGCATGACAGAATATCCACTCAATGAAAGGTAAATGTTTCAATCATTAAACATCTCAAAAGGTGTGTCATGGGCATGCTATGAGTACAGAACACTGGAATCCACAAAGGGGAGAGAAATTACCAAGCAGGAAATGTCTGGGAAAATCATTGGGAGAACAAGACCCCATGCTGCAGTAAGGGACAAAACACCCAACATCCTCTCTAAATTCGAATTTGATGACAGTATAAACCAAGTGCATGAGAAAAATGCAGATGTGAGTGTACACTGAAGTCCTTACAGTTCTTGCTGACAGCACACTGAATTTCTCCTCTGCCTACATGACACATGGTACAAATCATGGATCTTTCTGTAGGAATAGAATATTCACAGTCTGGTTTGAAACAGTAGCAGAAGCATGTCTTTGTGTCCTTCCCACAGGTTTAATAGGATTTTTCACACTCCAGTTTGAGTTACCTTGTTCAGTGAACAGATGGTATGTCAATGTACTTTCATTGAAATTACTTGGAAAACAGAAGGCTATCCCATGCATTTTTTTTTACCACATCCTACATACTGTTGTTTTCACCTGTGAACTATTAATAGGCTTTTTTTTCATTTCAGATGCCAGTGTCACACCTTTAAAAATGGTCAGGAAGGACAAATGTATAGTGACAGGTGTACACTTAGAATTTTTATTCTGTCAAATTCATTCCAGCAACAGTAGATTTCCAGAATCAATACTGACTGACAGCCAGTCCTTCTAAATATCAGCATCTTCATGAATCAAATCTACTGTATATCACACTGCACCTGCACAGACAACATAAGAAAAGCAAAACCCTGAGACCTTCAATTAGGCACATCTATGATTGATGTGCCTAAGTTCACTGTATACACAAATGCTGAATAATTTGTACTTAACATACTTCCCATTTTTGTGGGGAATGCAGCAACTTTAACAAATCCATCTACATGTTTTTGTGAGACTGATAATACAAGCCTCTTCACAAGAAAAGAGGTATTTCTTTATTCTCAGCTAGACAAGTTATCAAGTCTCATTCAGAGCAAGGACATTTCATTCCTGTTAATACTTCCTGCTTATCTCTAGCGATGATAACAAGATTCTGACCTTGAATCAATGTCACCAGTCACCAGCCAGTGGCAGCAGACCCATTTGTTCTGTGGTTTTGTACAAAAAGCCACATTATTGTATGACCTGAATGCTTGAGAAAGCCTGCTGTTCTTGGGCTAAATGCAAGTAAGAATCCTCACTGGAGATGACAGTGGGATGCAACTTTATCTTCCAAATCACTCAGCATTTCCCTCCATTGTCCAGCATTTCCCTCCAGTGCCCTAGGTACATCAATTTGCTACACATCTTTCTGTGTGACTCCTCTAAAACATGTAGGAATGTCCAGATCCAACATAACTGGGAACATTCAGCGTCTATGCATGAACACCATCTGGATCTCAATTTCATATTTAATTAGGGTATTGCCAAGCTCTATGTGGAACTCCTAAAGCCAAAGTCTTCTTGCAGAAAGTACAAAATTAGGTATTCAGAACCATGTGCACAGACTGGGTCAAGCCTAATCCAGCGGACTGCAGGATGATCTGAAATCCTGTCTCTCCTCTGGACCTGAAACCAGTGCTTCAAGCATCCTTCCATGTCTGTAACCTGGTTAGAAATGCAAGACTAAAAATACCTCCTGGATTTTTGATACCAAGCTGCCCTAGTGGCTATTAATCAGACTTTCATGGAAGCCAAGAAGTTCAGGTTTCAGTGGCAGATTTGTCTTTATTCCAAGACAACCCACTCTCCCAGGCAAGGGTTTGAGCTTCTAACTGTGGGCTCCAGAGTCCATTCAGTTGAGTGAACCAAGTAGCCCTTTACTGGCTGTAGTAATTTTGATTTTTTTCCTTTTTTGTTAATGTAGCAACAAAAGAATTGTCAAACCAGAACAAAGCTCATTATAAACTTTAAACCTTGTAAAGCTCAAAACCAGAAAATACATGCTAACATTTTTTCATTATTTTCTTATATATTTGTTGAGTAGGGACAGGTGGTTCTTTAACAGCTTTCCTCCCTCCTGAGCATCTTTAAGTTTCCCATTTGTACGGATCATTTGAAAAATAAAAGAAAAAAATAAAAAGGACTAACTGAAAATAAGAGTTTCTGACTTTTCTGGAAATTACTCTGATTTCTTAATGAGTGAGAAGGTTTAAGCACTAGATTATTAACCATCTTTACCAAGCAATGAAATTAAACCCTGAGCTTTTATTTAACCATCCTTGGTATTCAGACAAAAAAAAATAGTTTGAGTGGCTTCCATTCAATGTTTGGTGCCAATTATCTATGTTGGATATGGCATTCTTCCTTCATAGTGTAGGCAGCACCAGTAAAATCAGTTCTTGGTATTTCATCTAAAGAGACAAGCCACTACACTGAGCCCAATTATTGGCATTCCCAGCTATGTGTCAAGAGGACACTAGATATGTTGAATAAGCAATTCATTCAATGCTTGCACTGAAAATGAGTAGTGTTTTAAAGGCATGTGATAGACTACCCAAACCCATTTTTTGCAGCTTTCCAGACATTTAAGAGGGAAGCAGTGCTGTTCTTTATTTTGAGCACTGTCTCATTTCAGACAATTGCACACTATGTCAGCAAGCTGCAGTGCAGGCATATTCAGAGGTTTCACTCAATTACTAGGGGCAACAGAGCCTTGATAATTATTTTCACTTTTCACCTGCTCAACCAGAGTAGCTGAAAGAGATCAATTTCATGCTGCAACTGAATTCCCAAAGGAGCCAGAAGCCTCTGGTTGCATACACTGCAGCTCAAACACAGCATCTCATTCATGGCTTTTGGGAATAAGAACAGCCCTGTCACTTGAACGTGTGATTTACACCTGCAAGTCAACCAGCAGTGTTAACACACTTTGAGATCAATCCTATAGTGGTACATCATAGCAGACCTTTCATTTGTTCATTTTTACTGTTTTAACATACAGCTTAATGTAAAGAAAACCTTTGTACTCAGTCCAACATCATATTTCAAAGCCAAGTACTCTCCACACTGTGTAATTCCACTGTGTAATTACAGTGTGGAACTTGTCATTTCAGAACACCGAGGTGGCCCACAGTGCAGCTGAGTTCAAAAGCAGCTTTGGGCAGGGGAGGTTCAGAGGTGGCTGCTCAACGTGACTGCCTAGGTGCCAGGGCTTTCCCAGGAAGCTCCTTGAGGTACTGGACCTGGGAAGAATTATCAGGGAAAAGAGCACTTTCTGTATACTCTGATTTGAGGTACTTCCCTCAAATGTTTGTCCCTGCTAGCTGTGAGTCACAGGGCTGCTCAGGGCACACTTCTGGCTTAGTCTGATGTGCTTGTCCCTGTGTTTTCCCACACCCACCCACACTAACTGTAATTACTGAGCAACATGGATGATGTCAGCTTTGCCCAAGGTAACCTCCCTGAAACTGCTATCCTTCCTGTGACTGACAGATTGTATGTGCATGGGAGTCCTTAATAAAATGGATATTAAGTGTGTTTACACAAGCTAATTGCAGGCAACAGGCCTGACCAGACCCAGTCCAAGTGATTTCCTTCTCTGCCCTTCCTCTGATTTCTTACTATCATCTCCCCTACAGGGCATATGGCAGAGTTATGTTTGAGGGAAGGTTATGTTATCTCTGATTCAAACAGAGGTATTGTTTGTATTTTTCTAAAAGAATATAAATGACTGAGTTTGATGATCTTTCTAGTAAACCACTGCTCAAACTCATTCCAAAGGCTCCAGCTGAATATCTTATTTCCCATTTGTTTTGTATGATCTATACCAAGCTTAAGCATATGATGGTTAAGTAAAAAAAAAAAATAGAGAACAGTACATTTGGAAATTTTCCCAGTTGATGAGAAAGGGGCATTTTCCTGTGGCTTTCTCTATAGTGTACTGAAGCAAGAAATGTAAAAAGGGAAACAAAAAGAGCAATTGTCTAGAGGGTAGATGAGCTTTCTGGGCTTGCAAACTACTTTCATATCCAATCCCTTGCACTGCAACTGATAAGCTGTTGTAGTAAGTCAGGTCCTAAAATGCACCAAATTCCTAGCAGCTCCCCAGCTGATTTGTGGGGCTTATAGGGCAAGTCTTGAGCATCAAATAGCACTTGGTTTTTAGCAGAGACACATACCTTCATTTTCTATTGGCATTTTAAACCTTATTAGGCTGGGGTTCTGTTGTTAATTTTATGGCATTGGTTGACCCCTGCCAAAGTAGCCATTTTCATACATAAAAGAAAGGGGAAAATATTACTCTGGGCTTACAAACATTGGAGAAATGAAAATGTATTTAAATAAATCTCCAGGACATCTCTTGTAATATATCCCACAAAACACATAAGATGGCAAAAAATACAAGATGGCAATGCTATTCTCTCCTCTAGCCCTGACAAGATCATTACAAATAGGTATTTTGATTTATTTCACCTCCAAGAGCTTCCTTTCATATTGGGGAAAAAATTTTGATAAATCACAGCTTTCATGTGCCAGCCATAAGACTTCTATTTTCCTTGAAGTGCATTGTAAGTATAATACTAAATCCTTACAAATACCAAGAGATTTAGGGTCTGCTTCTGGAAGGTGCTAAATATCTTCATTCCTTTGCAGCTCAAATGAGCCCCTACCATCTATCAAATGTAATACTGGACCATTGCTTTTTTTAAGTCTCATTATTTTTAAAAACACAGTTGTACAAGACTTCAGATATATATTCAGCTCCACTCTGTTTCTTATTGGCAATTTATCTGGCTTCCAGACCGACCTCAGCTCAGCTGGAGACACATCATATGTCTCTGTGCAGAAGCAGTTTAGTGCTGGTTTATTACCCCAGGGACAGCCCTACATGAGTGCATCTGTATTGCTCCACGCTACAGCCTGGGAACAATGCTTCTGTGTGGAAGGAGTCCAGCTAGCAAACACGGCTGCTCTGCCAGATTGCAATTAGCCCCCTGAAGAACCATGGAGCTCTCTTTGCTCAGAACTCTAAGAAATAATATATTGAAAAACAGCAGACATATCACTGCCTATAAAAACCACAGGGCAGCTCCAACCAAACTGGTTAATGGCCTTGGGGTAAAAGAGAAGAGTAGGGGCACAGAAAAAAGTAAAGTGATATAAGCAACAGCAGTTCTAAATACTACTTTGCCCATGATGCAGGTGAGGAGGGTTTGTTATCCTGAGGGCTTATTAGCATGAGTGCAGGGTCAGGGGGCACCAGTTCAGGTTCAACATCCAGACAATACACTTCTGAAACCAAAATCTCCAGATAATGTGACATGCAGTCACCAGAGTGTCTGTGCAATGTACACTCTGAGTTCAAGACTCCAGCCCAAAGTCTGGTTGCTCCAAAGACTGCTGCACCAGGTTGTGTCACACAGGACAGACACTTGCACAAAGCTGTGCTTCAGGGCTCAGTCTTGTCCTTATCATCTCCTGCTGTCTGGGTGAAAAGGGCTTCCCACTGTGCATGTGGGTTTACATTTCAGTGTGGCATCTAGCTCTGCAAATGCTGAATGTGACCAGAACTGCGTTTCAGATTCCACTCTGAGAGTCAGGGACCTGTAAGTTGGCACTGACAGCCCCCAGTGCCTAAATGGTGTATTATCACTCCCACCCCACAGAGCAAATGCATTGTGCTGGCCATGCAAATGTGTTTGTACCAAGTTTAGAGCTAGCTATTGACAGTAACTACAGCTGATGGTGGTGGGGTAAGTAGCCCAGTTTCAGCTCTGGCTGCAGCCTAATATCTTCCCAGGCAGCATGAACTGCTCAGGTAAAAACTCCTGGAGAAGAGCTGACTTCTGAGGTTTGGTGGCCAAAATTCCAAAATAGATGTTTGGTGATCACAAGATGCTGTCATGGTAACAACTTTCTACTTTAGATGCTGAAATCTGCCTAATGTGGTCCTTAGCTTCAAGTCTGGATCTTATCAATGTCTAAGAGCTTCTTCAGTCCTTCCAGCCGCACAGATTTTTCCCTTTTGTTGTTGTTATTGTTGTTAAGTGGTTTTAAGTGTTTTTCTTCGTCTGTTTTGGTAGCCCTGCTTTCTAGAAGCTGGCGCCAGCCAGGCAGTTTTGTTTGAGCATGACACATATATGACATGAAGGACCAGTGGGAACTGTCCTCCTTTCCATAGCAGGTAGGTGGGCAGCGAGTCCAGTGATTTGCTGATGCTTGCTGAAGCAGCAAGCCTTTAAAGCATACTGTGAAAGGACAGCTTTGGTGGTATCTTCTCAGCATGTGCAAACTTCAAACAAGGACAAAAAACCAAAGACTGATAAAATTCACAGGTGAGGAGGGCTGTCACATTGGAGATAAGGACTGCTTTATGAGAAGAATGATAAAGATCTCCCCTAAGCCTCTTTTCTCCAGGAAAAACAACCCCAGCTCCCTCAGCCACTCCTCACAGGACTTGTGACACGCTCCAGCCCCTCAATGTCTTGCTTGGAGGGGTGGGTCCGGAACTGGACACAGGACTTGAGGTGGGTCCTCACCAGTGCCAAGTACAGGGACACAGTCCCTGCCCTGTCCTGCTGGCCAGGATTCCATTGGCCTTCTTGGCCGCCTGGGCACACGCTGGCTCATGTTCTGCTGCTGTCAATCAGCTCTCCCATGACCTTTTCCACCAGGAAAAGACCAGGCCACTTTCCAGCCACTCTGCCCCAAGCCTGTAGCCCTGCACTGTGATCCAAGGGCAGGAGCTGGCATTTGGCCTTGTTAAACTTCATACAATTTGCCTCAGCCCATGAATCCAGCCTGTCCAGATTTCTCTGCATTCCTGCCCTCCAGCAGATCAACACTCCCACCCAGCTTGGTGTTGCCTGCCAGCTTACTGAGAGTGGACTTAATCCCCTCATCCAGATCATCAACAAAAATATTAACAAGGACTGATCCCAACACTGAGCCCTGGGCACCTCCACTAGTCATGGGTTACCAGCTGGATGTATCTCCACTCACCACCACCACTCCCTGACCTTGGCCATCCAGCCAGTTTTATACCCAGCAAACAGAGCACCTGTCCAAGCCATGGGAAGCCCTGCTCTCTGGGAGAATGCTGGGGGAAATGGTGTTAGATGCTAAAGTCCAGGCAGACAACATCAACAACCTTCCCCTCATCCACTACAAGGGTTGACTTGTCATAGAATGAGACCAAGCTGGTTAAACAGGACCTGCCTTTCACACACCCATTCTGGCTGGGCCTGACGCCCTGGCTACATTATGTGCTGCATGATGGCACTCAAGAGGATCTGCTCCATAAAAATAAAAAATAGCTTTTAGTGAGAAGTGAAGTCTGTTAAAATGAGCAAGAGGTGACCTGCTTATTATTGCCATGGGAAAAAGCAATACCTGAAAGGCCTTGAGTTTAAGGTAGGAAAGCATAACAGGAACTAATGGCTTGAAACTTAAGTCAGAAAAAATCCAATTAGAAATAAGGAAAAAAATTAATAGGGACAATGGGATAATATTTAAACTAATAATAGTGGAAATGATGGATTCACAGTTTTTTGTTGTCTTCAGATCAATACCACATCCTCCTCTGGAACACAAGCTTTAGCCAAGCAGAAGTCCTTAGAATCAATACAAGGGTAATGAATACAATTTTAATGGCCTGCAACACACATGAGGTCAAACCAGATGATCTAATGGTCCCTCTGGCTTTATAATCTAGGAACAGTCATATCAGATGAAAGAGTACAGGGCAGAGAAATTAAATGAGTTAGGAGTGTTTATGGCAGTCTTTGCCAGGACTACTGTGCTAAAAATTTAGCACATATGAGACTTTGTTTTTCTGTCTTGCCTGTCCTTCTTTCTTTCTCCATTGGAGGATATTTCATGAATAGATTTTACCACTAACTGTAAACAGTCTTACAGAATTCCCTGGGTAGCACATCACTAGGGTCATATTGAGACTTCTGTTACAACATTTATGATAGTAATTTCCAGGTAAGAGCCTATTTTTCAAATTTATCTTTTCCATGTTTGGTCTCAAGAGAAATTTTTAAGTTATTAAGAAAAGCAGTTGTCTTGGTTTTAGACAGGAAATCAGGAAGGAAAACCATTAATCTGTAAGAAGATACTTGGCATGATATTTCACTGCCAGTTCAATAGTTAAACTTTCAGGTGGCAGGTCCATGGAGGAGTCCAGCATTGCTGAACCATTCTGCACAACAAAATAACAGCAAATAATCACTAGAGAACAGTTCTGAATATTTACAACACAGAATGCTTCCTTTTTTGTGTTAAACTACTGACAGTTTTATGGAGCAAGAAATCTTTTCCTGTGAATTTTAGGCAGGAATAGTTTATGTTGGTGTTTTCTTAATATTCCACAAAAGAAACAAAGAACTCTAGAGTTTAATTTCATTGATGGAGATTGCAGCTCCATAGATGTGTGGTGTCATGTTTGAATAGCATCCTGTGCTGTGAGGTCCTGATTCATTTTAGGATGAGTCAAAACAAGCCATCCAGAGATACTTAAACACTTCACACTAAAGGTAACCTAACAAGACACAGTTTGCACACAGCTTCTCTCTGCTACAGCAACCAGATGAAAGATGTCCATAGACCCTTTTCTTTCAGATCAAGTGCTATCCAGGATGAAGATATTATGCAGTGTGCAGGAAGACAGGGCTTCAGCCACCAAGGTGGCTTTCTAGAGTCACCATGTATTATTTCAGTAATAATTTTAATATTTTTTAAAATGGTTTTGCAGTTAAGTTTTGGTCTTTAATGCAAAGTTATATACCTAAGCCCTAGCAGAGAAGGTTTGAGGTAGGAGATGTTAAGCAAACTGTATCCCACTTAGAGAAGAGTAATGAAATTGGAACTTTACACAGAGAGTATGCAAACAGCAATTTAATTCTGAACAAAATAATGGAGGTACAATGTTGCCAGTGCAATCCTTTGTGAAGAATTCAGATGTTTTAACAGCAGCAGCTGGAAGTGATTTTCAGGTGCAAAGCTGATTCAAGGGCCATGTGACTTAGCAAGCTACCTGCTTCCTTATGTGACCTTTGTCAGGTTACTTGAGATCACACCCATAAAAGGACAGAGGCATTGTCGTTCCAGCTCCTCAGCTCCTAGGGGGGGGTTTTCAAACCAGCTGGAGCACTTGCCTGCACTACCCACTAGTGAGGAAGTCAGCAGCCTTGTGTGAATCAACTACCCTGAGCAATCAACCCTGCTGATTGTTGCACCTGAACTAAGCAGTGGGAAATACCAAAGACCTGAGGCCCTCCTATGAACCTGTAGCCTCAGGTTAAACATCAGTGGTGCCTTCCTTGATTTGAGTTCAGGGAAATCACCTACTGTTTTAATAGATAAGACAGAGCCAAGAGACAAAGCAATGATACTGATAGAACATTAGGCAACTACAGCAGGCAGAAAATGGGAAACTCACCCAATGCCCTTCTCATGGTTTCCAATGTGCCTATCTTCCCTGTCACTAAGTGAGCCACTCACCTGTGGTCTATTTGTAACCCCTCTCTGCCCATCCTGTCAGAGCTTGGGTTCTATACTACAGTGCTGCAATTTTCAAAAGCAAGTGACCCCACAGCACAGAGGGAGAAGAGCTTTGCTGGGTCCAGGTCCCACTCCCAGCCCTGCTACTGATGCCACATGTCCATAGAATCACTCTTAATGCAATCTCCTCCAGCTGTTTTTGAATGTCACATGGTCATGGCTACTGGCCCTGCTGGCGCAGAACATGCCTGGGTCAAGGCAGGCCCTTGAAGGGCGGGAAGTTCCAGGCCACGCCAGGGAAGAGATGAAACCCAAGTCAGCAGAGTTTTGGGAAACCATCACCAACAGACACGGGGCACTCCACTGCCTTCTCTGGTGAGAATGCTGGCACACACAGACTCCCTGATGGTTCTGCAATTGGGTGACTCAGTCTGGCTTTTAATGGAATAAAAGCTCGTAATTGGATCTGTCTCTTCCTCTCTCCTAGCTTTTGACCTGAAATTTCAAATACCAGCCAAAACAGATGGAGAAATATAATTTTCCATCACAACTGAGCTCATAGGAAAAGGCAGCCAAGAAAATGAGAGAGAATAAAGGAACTACTGGGTCTTTGGTCCATCATATTTCTCGTATTGCAAGATGTCATACAGGTTTAAAGGTCTTAAAAACTATTTCCTATTCTGAGATGAAAAATGCTGTTGAACACATTGATATTTGTTTTTATCCATCTCCTCTGTCAAAGGTATTGGCTTTCTATCACAAAGAACTGGCCCTTTCAACTCTACCTTGCATGAAGTACTGTATTTACAAGTCCAGAAACAAATGGACATAAATATGAATGCTAATAGAAATGTTTAGTTCTTATTAATATTCATTCTAAATAGAAAAAATATACATATATGTGTGTGTGTATATATATATTTTAGTCCATGTACCATTAATTCCAAATCATAAATAATCAGATAATGGGTTTTGGTCCTGTAAAAAAGTTATATAACAAAATCATTCAAGAGCAGGCACTTGTGTTTAAATTTAGTCATCAGTTTGTTAACTTACTCCTGCCAGTTGTAGTAGATTACCTGTGCATATCAAAATAGATATAAGAATTACCTCGGAAAATGTTATGATATATGATGGCTGCAACAATTAATCTTATCTGATAACCAGCCACCTTCTTTCAGCTGCTATAGCCAAGCAAGGAAATGCACTGTCATAGTTTTGTTCTGGTTAACTTGTAACTTGTTTACCAGTTAAAATTTGCATTTCACTATTAGAGATTTTGTTTTTTGTTTATTTCACTGAACAAAAAAAATGCTTATTAAATGCACTACAGCACTGTGTATTCATCTTATGGAAAAGATTAGCATTGCTTAACAAATGTGTTTCTATATAAAAATACGTAACAAATAGCAAAGCATATTTTCATGTTATATATAGTCAACACATTGTATAACAGTCTAATATGTTAATCTTGAGCATTCTTTTTTTCCATATTACAGGAGAATCATTGAACAGAGGAATACAAATCACTGCCAATACCTCCCATGAAACGCACTTCTGCAGTCTAAATAAAAGTCATTTCCTCAGACTCAACCAGCACCCAGTGTCCCTTCACACTCACTGTGGCTCCCACAGCTGCCCACCTGGTGCTATGTCTCACTTCTCCCACCTCAGTCTATATATGTGACTCACACACACCCCTTACTGTACTCAGCGCCAAAGTGGGCTCTAGCACCTCCCTCAAGCACAGGCATGACGCCTCTCTTCCTCCAACTCTGCTTTTCTGCTTCTCATCCTCATGCTGAGCTCCACGCCTTCTGGGGCTGAATTTAACCCAGCAGATTTCAGCCAGGGCCCTTTGAGCAGTCCCCAGCTCACAGTGTGTGTAAAATGACAGCAGCATTGAATGAAGGTGTCAAACATGATTCAAATTAGTTCTCCCTTGAAGACTAGGAGAGGCTTTAATAGTAACTCATTTGTATTCACAAGCATCCTCAACCTGTAAGAAGTCACAAGTCTTGAAGGTCAAATAAGGCCCCAGGTCCATCCCAGCAGCAGAACTATATTATTACAAGTCAGTTACATCCCAAGTGCAAAGTGCCCCATTGCCTGCACAGCCTGTAATGATGTTGACAGGTATTTAGACTTAGGCCTCCTGAGTCTCGTGCCAACCTACAGATATTCCAGATTTCTAAATGACCAGATTTCTAAAGCCAGAAACAATCACTGTAATGATCAAATGAACAGCTACATGCACATGCCATGAGATTTCAGCAAGTGACCCAAATATTAAGTTCCTAATCACCATTAAGGTCTTAACAAGAAAGTCTCTGTGCTAGAGCTGCAAATGCAGCTAGAGCTATTAAACTTTCACACCTTACAGTAGATGTTGTTAATTGGCAGTGGATACACAAACGCCTGTGACAGATCTAAGATAAAGGTCTGAGAATGCATATTTCTGTGTCACTTTAGTTGAAGCAGATGACTAAAAGGGACAGATGGCAATTTCCTGTCACTGGGGCCACAGCACACAAGCAGGTTCTCAGCTGCTTCTCAACTTCTTTCCTTTGGTCTAGAAATCATGCCTGGGCTTGTCAGCCTGTGACACGAGATCCTGCCTACATTTTCCATGACTCTGCATTTCTCATGATTCTCAGGAGTCTGTTTTTAGCGTTCCTATGAGTGAGAGCAGCAGGAATATTTCACTCCTTAGAAATGTTTCTCTCTACATATCTGCAAATATGTACTGAGAGCCACACTTTGCAGTTACGGAGTTCATGTTCCTCTTAAAAATAGTTAAGTTTTGAAAGCCTGAATAGCTGTTTTATATAGGGCCATTTAAGATTATTTTTTAAATAAAAGAAGGTTCTCTGAGAGTTTATATTTCGTTCTCTTCAGTAAATTGTGGTGTATTGGAACTTGCTGAAAAGAAAAAAATCAAAGCATTTTAAAAATTAACAAATTATAATTAATGCAAGAGACAATATTTAGCTGTTTTCTACATTCTTATTGAAAAGAATTTTTTTCTATTCTTCAAAAATTACTAGGTGAATATTTTTATAAATTATCAGAACCATGCCTTGGATTTTTTCTTCTGTGACAACCCATTAGTAGCTCATGAGCTATTTCAGAGGGAAGTTCTCCCACAACAAAACAAGACAGGAATAATGCAGCAGCACGTCTGCTGTTGCAACTTTAATAAAAAATCCTAAATACAAAATAAAAATCTGAAATACACTTCAAAACACAAATTTAATTACACTGTACAGAGCAAATTTCTCCAGAAAAGATCTCAAGCAAAGAGCAATTACTTTCATAACTGAAGTATTCTGCATTGCAGAAAGTGATGATTTTGACAATTTCACTTTTTTTTTTTTCCTTTTGCTTGTGTCTCCATAGTCTCAACAGGTACAGCTATAATCTCATCACTGCACCGCTCCACAGGCTGCCGGGATTTATTTGATTTGTTAACTTTGGACACGGCTCCCTTCCAGTTCTCCCTTTATGTGGGTGTGTAATGAGGTCCCAAGGGAGGGAAACCCACAGAGCCGAGTCTCGGGGAAAAGCGAGGGCTCCACACCGCTCCCCATGGCGTCTGCTCGCTCTACCTCCCCGGCAGCAGACTCGTTTCGGGGGATGAGGGGGAGGCCACAAGGCCGTCCCAGCTGCCCGGGGCGGCTGAGCCGCTCGCCCCCGCCCCGGGCGGCGCTGCCCGGGCGCGGACACCGCGGCGGCGTTTCCTACGAGCCGGCGGCGGGGCGACCGAGGCGGCTCCCGCCTCTCGCTGCCTCAGCCGCCGCTCCCCGCTCCGGGGCAGAGGGGCAGGGGCTCTCCCGGCGTTTCCCGCGCGGCCGGCGGGGCGGCGGGAAGGGCGGGCGGGGGAGGGCGGCGGCGCCAAGAAAAGGAGCGAAACGGCTCCGCGCGGGCGGGAGCCCCGTCCCGCGCGCCCGCTGCCGCGCGCCGCCTGCCCGCGCGCCCATTGGCCGGCGGCGCGGCCGGGGCTCCCCGGCGGCCGCGCCTGATTGGCCGGATTGTAAAGCGATGTCTGAGGGCGCCTGGCGGGAGCGGCAGAGCCGCGCGCCCCCCGCGCGCCCCGGCCCCGGCCGAGGTGAGGGCGCGGAGCCCGCCGAGCCTCCCGCCCCCTGCCCGCCTTCCCTCCCCGCTTCCCTCCTTCCCTCCCTCCCCGGGAACGCAGCCCCGAGCAGCCGCGCTCCCCGCGCGTCCCTCCGGGGACGGCAGCGGCTCCTCTTAAGAGCCGGGCTAAAGGCGCCTTCTCGCTTTGCAGATGGAGGTGAGCGTCCTGGCGCTGCGGGACCTGGCGAGCGCCCGGCCGGGGCGGCGGGGCCACGCCGAGGCGGCCCAGAAGGTGAGCGGGAGGGCCGGCGGCGGGTCCGGTCCGGTTCGGCGCCGCGCGTTCCCTGCAGGCGTTCTCTGGAGCCGCGGGCCGGTGCGGGGAGGAGAGGAAGAGAAGGAGGGAGGGAGGGCGGCGAGAGCGGGGTCGCCGCGGAGCCCGAGCCCCCCGAGCGCAGGGCCGCCAGCCGGGGGGCTTGGGGGGAGTCGGGCTCTGGATCGCGCTTCTGTGGCGCCCGTGGGCAGCGTCTGAGATGCTGCAATCGGACCTGCTCTGCCCTGTTACTGTACAGCAGCATCTAACCTGTGAGCGCTTGGGCACTGGGATGGCCAGCACCACCCTTAAGGTAAAGAAATAATCCAGTGTAAGAAGCCTGAGTCATGTCAGTAAGTGAAGTGATTGCACTCTGGCACTACACAGCGGGAAACACCATTTAGCTGAGTAGAATTCACTCAGTGATCTCAAGTATCCCAATGGCTACCATGTGGTAAGGTGGAGAAAGCTCTTGTAGAGACTCATAGTTCTAAAGGTAAGAACCACCAGGTTCTTAACTTGGCATAGGAATAGTATGGTTCTGTTGATTATCAGTAGTTTGAGCACACTCATGGATATGTCCACCATGCTTGCCTTCTGGCCTGTATTCATAAAGTGCAGTTCTCCAGTCAAGAGGCTAAGTAGGGCCACTCAGCAAGGAGCAAGCTCATTGTTTCAGTAATGTCTCCTGAACTAGATGCAATTCATGACCTGTTGTCCATGCTAAATCTGAGTCCTCCAAAATTCACACAGTTCTTGTCAGATTCCACTCCTATTATATCAGGGATTTGTTTCAACTCCTGCTCACACACTAAGTTCATCAGACTGGCCTTTCCTGTCCTCTACCTCATACTTCTACCAACTGCCCTTGAGATTTTGTGCAATACAGATAGGACTTCACAGAGTGTTTGCAGCTGCTGAAAACAAAAAAAAAGAGGGTAAAAGTGTTTCTTACCTTAGCAGGTAATTATGATAGTAGAAAATAGAAGATCTGGGAAATAAAGATTTGAAAGGGCATAGTCATGTGCTTTTCATTGTGGTATTTGCACAAAAACATGAAGATCTGAGGTACTGAAACAGGTTGCTTCAGCTGCCCTCACTGCAGTTCCATTGCCACCAGCCATAATGAACAGGAACTTTAGGGGAAGATAGACTTTCTGCATCACTTGAGGGTTGATTCACTGCCAAACGTGAAATTGCAAGAAAATATTGAGTGTTAACACTATATGAATATATATTCTAAGAAGTACCATGACCTCTAAATTGACCCCTATTTGTCACAGTGTAGCAAGTTATAACTGGCTGACTGTTAGTTGTAAAGAAAGAGATGTATTTATTACATCCTTTTGGGTAATTCAAGGATGAATGTATGCAGAAGTATTCATCAGTGCTCAGAGCACAATGCTTTTGATATGCCAAATTTATTTCCAGTCTGAATGCTACAAAACTGCTCCTAGTAAAAGCCAGTTTCAGTTGTTACTAAAACTTTTTTCTACTTTCTAGCTAGATGTTCCTGTTAGGATGACCTTTGGAATCACCCATTTAAATATATTTCAACTACAGAATAATTAAATTACTCCAAGTAAAAGGCAAGACTTAAGAAAGTTCTTACGGTAGTCCAGTATAAATTAATATTTTATTTCAGGATTTTATTTAATTTCTGAATTGGATTTCTTACAGCACAAAATAAAATACATTATATCAAAGTACCAATAATGCTTCCTTCAGTTGATACCTTGAAGTGAGTACATCTATAGTGATAATTCTTGCAGATCCATAGCTGAAATACAAAAAAAAGCTTGATGGCAGCTAGGGACTGGAAGGAATTGAGCGTCATTCAGGAAATGATAAAAATCAGCTGATGAATCAGACTTTTCCTCCTAGCAGCTCTTAGCTGTAGTAAAGGAACAGTTATGGAGATTTTCTTGGTTGGTTGCACAGCAGACAGTGCAGATGCAAAACTTGCCTTGCTTGCAGATGATATGTTCCCTTTAGTTTGATATTTTGTGAGCTTGAGCTGCATCCCCAGCTTGGCTTTTAACCTGGGACCTTTCAAACAGAACTCTACTTTCTTGCTAAGTGTAATGTGACCAGTGCATGATTTCAGTTTCCCTGCAATTAGGTGATTTATGTTTGTGGGCAATGCTTTCTTGCAAGAACAGTCAGGGTTTAAAAGCCTGGTGGGCCACAGGTTAGACTGGTTGACCTCAGGTTCTGTATTTCAAGGCAGTATCTCAAATACACTTCCTCCAGTATAGCAGCATGTAGAATATTTTAACATTCCCAACAAAGGCAGAAGAACTGTGCTAAATATAGCTATGAGTGCCAAGGCACAGGTCAGTAAAAATAATTTCATAAGAATCATGAAATTGATTGATTGATGGAATGTTTTTTTCCTCTTGTGTCTAACAAAACTTTGTTTTTAATAGGAAAACATATATGATCGATCCAGGATGGCCCCAAAGACTCCCATTAAGAATGAACCTATTGATCTATCGAAGCAAAAAGGCTGCACACCAGAAAGAAACCCAATTACACCTGTTAAGATCATTGACAGACCTCAAGCTGATCCCTGGACTCCTACTGCTAACCTGAAGATTCTGGTTAGTGCTGCTAGTCCTGACATGAGGGACAGGGAAAAGAAGAAAGAGCTCTTCAGACCCATAGAAAACAGTGAGCAGAGTGACACACCTGATTCGTTACAGGTGAGACTCAGAACACAATTATCCTACATTCTGTTAGGATTCAGACCTTCCTTAAGTTGCTCCTCAGATTTCTTCCAACTGGTTCTTTGCTCCCTATGGAATGGTGCAGAATTGCAAGACATTCCCAGGGACTGCTGCCTACACAGCAATGTCTGAGCAGTAGGACTTCAAAAGTAAGTGAGTTACTAGAAACTGACCTGAGATTCCCTCAAGAGCCTGAATATTACTTAAAAGGACAATGAAGGAAATAAAGCTTAAATGTTTGATTTCCCCAACTGAAGTACTTTTGAACCACGTTAGAAAGAAAAATGCCAGATCTGTTTTGAACAAGCATCCTTTTCAGAAATAAATTTGACAGTGAGAGAATATACTCTCCAAATCTTAGACCCCATCTGCAACTGTCCTGCAAAGTGGTCTGCCGAAACCCTTTATTCCCACTTTCCCCCCCAGCTCCCAAACTAGTGGTCAGAAAGCAAGGTCAGGCATTAAAATTTCTACTTCACAAGACTTAAGCAATGCAGGGATTGATTCCTGTCCTCGCTTCATGAAGTCTGTCCCTAGAGACAATGACATCAGATTGTAATAAGCATCATTAGCATCATTGCAGTTTTCTTCCTTCGTGCCTTTTTTTTTTTTTTATTCCAACTGCTGCTTTACCTCTCCTGCTTTATTTCTTGTAGGCTATCCTTCCCTGTTGATTTCAACTACAAGATAATAGTTCTGGGTCCTTCTACTGAGAAGCATCATTTCATAGGTACAGATCACTCTGGAAGTGTAGTTTTTACAGCAACTGCAGTAGCAACAGTAGTGTAAAAAATTCTGCAGCTTTCATGGTGTCACAGCAAAGCAAACAGTTCCCTAGAGATCATTCCTAACACAGTGTCCAGTAGGTAAAAAATAGTTGATGTTTAAGGTTAGTCCATTTCACCACTCCAAGCCTGCTGAGATCACACAGCATTTTTGGAGTGGCTACTATAAAGAGTTCAATTATTTTCTAGTTTGTTATATTTCATTTAATAATCTTCTATACTTAGAAGGGTAACATACAAAAGAAGGAAAAGTTTTAGAGTAAGAATACTGCTATTTCCTTACCACGTAAAACTCAGTTCTCTCAGAGCACCAGCCTGCCACAAGGTAACTTACTTGCAACTAGCTAATGACAGTTTAAGATCCCATAAGCTAGGAAACACAGGTTTCCACAGCTACCATCACCTTCAGCTTCTCTTTGCCAGAGGGCAAGATTTCTTTTCCCTTTTATAACACAGAAGATAACCCTAGAGTTACCAGTGCAAAATAATCCTCCATCATTCTTGTTTTGTGATAAACATGCCTCTTCCTACATTCTTGCCACCATGGTTTTGCTGGTTTCTATTTTTTCCCATTGCAGGGTCAGAAAGACCACAGTCAGACCATCCTAAAGAATTACTTAAGCTAACATCTTGACTAAGTTTAAGGTTCAAAGACAGAGTAGCACCTTTTATAGTTTCTGAGGAAAGTGCCCCCAACCCCATCCCCAATCACCAGTTTCTTCAAGTGATAGAGTCACTGTAAAAGTCAGTGAACGGAGGTATTGCGGGAACTTCTTGATGGCTTCTGCATCTCCTGTTTTATTAGATCCAGAAGTATTTGAGAGCATATTCTTCCTTCTTTCCAAAAGAAATTCTCTTTCCAAGTATAGTCTTGCCGTCTACTAGTCTTGGGTGTTGATCTTACTGGTTTTTTTCCTTATGCATGACCACTATTTTATGATTGCACAGATAAGAATTTTTCTGTAGCTATCTTGTGTGATGAAATAAGAAGAGCTTGCAGTTGTGTTATTAGAGTGCTGTGTGCTTTCAAGGAGTCCATGTTTTTATTTTTTAATTAGAAAATCTGATCTTAAATATTGATAACATCTGAAATAAGCCTCACTTTACTATGTCTTGCTTTTAAAAGCTCTGCACTAAAGGGTTAACATTTATTTTTTAACAGTATGATATAGTAGATGACAGCACGGTTGATGAATTTGAAAAGCAGAGGCCCAGCAGAAAACAGAAAAGCTTAGGACTCTTGTGCCAAAAGTTTCTAGCTCGCTATCCAAATTATCCATTGTCAACAGAGAAAACTACCATTTCTTTGGATGAAGTGGCTTCAATTCTTGGTATGTATACCTGTGAAACTGGGGTAACTGATCACCTGGGGTTACCTAACAGGTGGGCCTTCCAAAGATCATATTCTAACAGACTACTTTCAAGATCTGCCTTTCCCAGGGTCTGGATGCTCTTCTAACCATACTAATCAAGATTTGGAAATGCCTGATATTCTTCAGTGTCTTTGTTGTTTGGTAGCACTACCATTTTGAAATCTGCTTTCTGACTTTCTGCACTTTTTGCTAGACAGATCTTGCTTCCAGCTGTTTACCAACTCTCTTACTTTCTTAAATATTCAATTCATTAAATACTGAAGGAAGTAGGATTTACAAACCCTCTGAAGGAGGATTTATAGACCACAAATTTTGTCAAAAAAACATTTGGGGAAACAATTGCAAACTGGCATGCATAGAAGATCAGCTGTGTTTACTCGTTGATTTCTGAACAGGTTTGACATTGTATCTTCCAAGATCACATGGTTCATCAAGGTTACCTTACCTTTCAATATCACCTTGTGATGGGAAGGTGCTGGGAGAACTGCAAGAATACCATGAGAAAATGTCTTGTTTTAAGTAGCTCATTTGCTCGTTCTGCTGTTAGGTTTGGTTTTAATTGAAAGATTAAAGAACTATCTGCAAGAAGTAATAAAACTTGGGAGAGAAGACTCAGACAGGACACATTAATAGCAAAAATATCTGACTCCTTGGATAGGTTGTTTCTTAGCTAGGAAGGCTTTACAAAATTGGACTGAAACTAAATAAATCTTGTATCTACATGTAAAACTCGGGTATCAACAAAAAAGATGTAGCAAAAATGAATTTTGTCTGTTTTAGGAAGAAAAGGAACAGGAGAATGATGTCTTCTGTAAATCTGTTAAGAAAGGCCTCGAAATACCCATTTATTTGCTTTGGTATAGTGAATTGGAAACAGGATAGAATACAGATTAGGTAAATAGATAAATTAATTTTAAATTAGATTCTACAGTTACTTCTTTATGTGCTTGCATGAGATGCTCATGCTCCAGCCTTGTACAGCTGAACATGAATAGTGCTTTATTCTGTGTTGGGAGTGGCATTAACTTGCTTTCCTAAATAACAGAAACTTTCTTCTAAAAGTTAATGTTGGAAATTTTACCTCCCAGAAAGGGGAAGTTTTGTTGTCCTTCTTCCCTTGGTTTTCCCTTCCTTGCTTGTATTCATTTGCTTCAGCGACCACGAAATTCCCCCCTGCTGATGTTGCTGCTCTCAATGTAACAGATGATGTCCGTGATACAGCTTTTGCTACAAATGTATATTGCTTTGTTCGCGGAAGGGATGCGGAAGGCCGCAAAGGGGGCTGTGCTGCTGGTGCCTGACAGATACCAGGATAGGTGTAACGCTCTTGTTTTTCTGAATTCTATTTTGTTCCAAATTCTTCACACACTTGCAAATGCTCATGGATTGTTTCACACAATATGTATTTTAAGTTGGTAAGTATTATGCCTAGTCTTCAAATGGGTAATTACGGCCTTGCCTCCCACAGGGAGGATTCAAAACCTTTCACCCTAACTAGCACTTGTTCCACTCAGCTGATGTTAACTGTTAGAAGATTTTTGGTGCTGATGCTGCCATCAGCATATAGTACATTGTGCTACATATAAGAGCCAGGCTTCAAACAGCACTGGACACAAGCTCACAAGGACCGTGAGCATTGCCACCAACCAGTTCATATTCAGTCCCCAACCTTGCTCATATTAGTCAGGCTGAACTCAATATTGGACATATTTCATAAATTTCCTATAGGACTAGACCCAGCCAGCACTGATAATTTGTTTCTGTTGTGTTTGGGAGCAGTAGGTCTCATTCTACAGCACTCTGCTCCTTGTGAAGCTGTTGATGCCCCTTTACTTGGTACTTGCTTAGCAAGTAAAAGTACTTGTGTCACTGTAAATGCAAGTGGAGGACTGCACTCCCCCTGGTTCCTGTATGAGGGTCTTTTATCTCTATGCTGTGACAGACCCTTTTCTGCCCTGTTACACACAGGCTTGCGTACAGGTGTGTGTCTGCGTGTTGAAGCTCTCTGTAAGGAAGGGCCAAAGTGTTCTGAATACCCTGAGGCAGTTTGGGTAGGTCTGAGTGAATGGGGCTGGCAGACTGCAGTCGGTTCTAAACACAGTGTAGGTGCTTTGAGCTGAAGCCGTGGCTGGAAGTTAAAGAGCAACACACCATGAAGCTGGCCATGCATAGGGCAGATTTTCAGTGTGCAAATACAGATGTAGCTAATAGAATGAGTCCATGTGAACACTGAAAATGTCTATTAGAGAACAACCTGTTCTCTGTTTGCTTCTACTGAACTAAGATGAGCATCTCTGACTCTTTTATCTGCTCCCCCCACTTCCCAAACAGGAGTTGAGCGGAGACGAATTTACGATATTGTGAACGTCCTGGAGTCATTGCAGCTGGTCAGTCGTGTGGCCAAGAACCAATACTGCTGGCATGGCCGGCACAACCTCAGCCAAACTCTGAAAATGCTTCAGGAGGCAGGAGAGCTGCAGTATGGAGAGTTAATGACCTCCCAGCACAAGGAGCAGGACTTAGAGTACAAATTTGGAGAACAGAAAAAGGAAACTATTCCAGATTCTCAAGACAGACCATTACTGGACTTTTCAGAACAGGATTGCACCTCTGGTAGGATGATTACTAAATGTGTGATGATACACAGACACAAAGTCTTTTTCTCCATTTTACTATGTCACTTTTTCCCTTGCTTTGCCTTTAAATTAAATAATAAAAAGTTCTCCTTTGCGAAAAGGTGCTGAATTCACCATGGAAGGTACAGAATTCTTCCTTCTATTCTGTCCGTAACATAGGTCTCAAGACAGATGTTTCTGTCTGTCCTACAGACTGGCAGGAAGTTCTGCTGAACAATCCAGTTTTTTCCCCACCTGTATCTGACAGTAAATGCTTTATCCTGTCAGAAAGAATCATCTTCATTTGTCCACTCTTTGCATGCTGCCCACATAACACGTGATGGTTTTCAGTTACAAAGTCCATTAGAGTCACAAAATTACAGTGGCACAAACTGTGTAACATAACATAGAATCAGCTTTGGAATTTCACTTTCTAAAAGCTATTTCTGCAAGTCTGAATTTTTCTTGTCCTTTGAAGAGAGACTCCTGTCTGCATTAATCAGTTATTTGCTGCCTTTCAATTAATTTCTGCTTTCTGGCAAGGAAATGCTTTACTTATTTTGTGTGTGAGAAACCTTCTTACTAGCTTTCTGGCTGTGATGGATGACATATGCTAAGAGCCTTGGGTATTATTTGTAACACAGCATCTGCAAACAGCAGAAAGGACAAGTCATTGCGGATTATGAGCCAAAAGTTTGTCATGCTGTTCCTTGTCTCCAAGACCAAGATAGTCACTCTGGACATCGCAGCAAAGATACTGATAGAAGAAACCCAGGATACAGTGGACCACAGCAAATTTAAAAGTAAGATGGCTAATGAGAGGCAAATCAATCAGTCAGTGAGTAAAGAAAACAGGGCATGTTTGGTCTGACAGCAAACAGACACCAGTACATAACAGCAAAAGCAATTTGTGCATCTTTTCCTGGAATATGTTTTGGGTTTTTTTTCATTGCAAATGCATATTTGTGAAAACAGAGCTTGGTGTGGAGAAGAGTCACTTTGCCAATTATCTCCCAAGTTCAGTTTCAGAATAACGAAGAAAATTCATTGTTGTTGATTTCTTTTATACTTAAACCCTGTTTCCTGTACTGCTCTGAATGATGTTTCAGAACTGAAGCACATTGATTAATTTAATGGAATTAATTTTCCCTCTGGAAAAGTATGTTCCTTCTCCTTTTTACCCCAGAAATCTTTTACAGCTGGATGGCAGGGTTTGCTTTCAGTTAGTGAGGATTAGTACTTCAATCCCTTGGATAACATGGGAGAACTTAGCATTAGTAAATAAATCTTCTGAGATAAAGACTTTAAAGACTTAAAAGTACTTTTAAAATACAGTACTTGCACTTCAGTCTTGAAATTCTACCCCAAGTATAAGAAGAAATGTGAGGATTTTAGCTGGAAAATATGTAGATATCATACTCAGCTCAAAGATGTTATTTACTAGAGTCACAGAGATTTTCTGAGCTGATTTTGAGTGTTACATTTTTAGAAATTATAAATATGTGTCTTCTTGTGTTCAGCTGTGCACTCTTGTGCCGCTTTCCGCCAGCTTCTTTTACCCATGTGGAGGCGGCTACCTCCACCTCTTTACCCATGTGGAGGTAGCTGTCTTTTCTGGGCAAGTTGCTGTAATCACTCCCTAACCTATATCCATCCAAATGAGGTAGACGTGTTTGAACCTGAGCAGCTAAGCTATGAAGTAGCAGTGACAATCAGGTGGGAGCTGGCATGGCAGACTTCATGGAAGGTGGCCTAGGTCCATCCCAATTTGATTTGCCCCCCTCATCTATGAAAGCTGTGGTGATAGTCTGGAATGAAATTAGCACATGAATATGTCCTGTATGCATTGCAAACCTGACTCTCTTATCTACTCCTGCCCTCTCTTGTTAGCAAAGGTACGAAGACTGTATGATATTGCCAATGTTCTCACCAGCCTGGGCTTGATCAAGAAAGTCCACGTCACAGAGGAGCGAGGACGCAAACCAGCTTTCAAGTGGATTGGGCCTGTGGAATTCCCTGAAAAAACTGGTAACTTGTGTAGCTTGCATTTATTTTCTTTTTGCTCTGACTGTCCCTTCCCAAGTGGTAAAAGGTTGTTTTCTGTGTGTAAA
Source organism: Melospiza melodia melodia (assembly GCF_035770615.1). Classification (NCBI taxonomy): domain Eukaryota; kingdom Metazoa; phylum Chordata; class Aves; order Passeriformes; family Passerellidae; genus Melospiza; species Melospiza melodia. The sequence continues at coordinate 66,684,904 of NC_086197.1, forward strand.
GAATGGCTCAGCATTCAATGCGTACCCTGCAATTATTAATTGCTGCCAGCTCAACATTTGCCCTTGTTAGACTTTGCACCCAAGATCTGGGTCTGTGGAGGAGTGTTAAAGGATTCTGTGTCTTGTAGGTATTTTTACACTGACTTAGATAATGGTATGCATAACCATGCGAATTGTAGAGCAACAGCAGATAGCACTGACATCTTCATATCTGGGTCCACAGCTGTTCTGGGTTGCAAAATTTTGGTAATTCCTTAATAATTATACAACGCATTGTTTTCTTTGTAAGGGGCCGTAACAAAGTACAGAAGGGCTGTTTCTTGCATATGGCCCCTTCTACCAAAGCTTTGTCTGCTAAGAACAAGGGGATGGGATAGCACATCTCTAAGATGATGTTCCTTGGCTAGAAGCCAGAGCAAAGGGAAGCCCTTTGGCTTTGATATTTGCATCAGGACAGTGCCAGGAACAAGTAAAATGAAAGATAATGTAAATACTATCTTAGTACACTTTCTCCTCCTGGCTAGCACACTGTAGTGTAGCTGCTGCTGTAGCTGCTATGGATTGGATAGGAAGGAAGCCCTTATCTTGTCTACTGGTGCTTACTGAGTTCTAGGTTTGTTGTGAGGTTTGAGATAATATGGAGGTTGTCTCTTCCCTTAACGCCAAGTTTGGTGATATGGCAGAAGCATAAATGATGAGCTATGTTACCTGAAGGACTGTTGTACAATATTATGTCCCTACAGATGAGCTGAGAGGACATAGCTCAACATCAGATCCTCTGCCAGAGACACAGAGAGGAGCCTGTGCCCAGTACCAGACCAGTGCTACTGGAAAGCAAAGGTTTACACGTCACTCTTCATTTAGCCGTGCACAGACTTGTGAAGCAACCAGAAGGAAAGTCAGTTCTGAGCCTAACAGCCCACATCAAGAGAGGCAAGGTAACTACTAATGAAGCATGTTCTTTTCTATCCCACTGGACCTGCCCCAATGAGGGCATGCACCAATTTAAGGCACTTGATTGAGTGAGAGCATAATTAAATATGTGAACGATTCTTGGGAGGTACCTATATTTCTACTGTGCACACGGTAATGAAACTTCTGGTTTAGAGCCTCCAGTCAAATGCCTAAAGTTAGATGAGGTGGATTTGGGCCATAACTGCAATTGAATCTGCAGTTTATTTTCTACAGGTAAATATTTCTGTTCTGTACTAACAGCAACTATACTACAATTTCTTCTGTGTAACTTGATTAAGAAAAAATTTTTAGCCAGAAAATGCTTGCTTTATTTTATGGTTCCTAACATAGTGAAATTTATTGTAACAATCTAATGGATAGTTGTTAAAAAAGATAAAGTAATTACAGGGCTTTTCACAGTTCCCTCTTATAGGAAATAATGATGTTGAACATGTCTCCAGTGGGACTGAGAGTTCTGAGTGTCTTGCAGGTTCTGGCTCTAGGTGATTAGTGGATGTTATAAAAATGTGTCAGGACTGAAAAATTATAGCAATTATTTTATATGGCCAGTATCAAAATATGTTTGGTAAACCTGTCTGTGATTAATTGAATTCCTCTTTGTTCTTTCAGCCGGTATTGTGAATTCAGATGAAAATTGCTCCAAAATGATAAATCTAGCAGCTGTCTGCAGGCAGAAAATAGAGGAAGATACTGGGTAGGTTGGTCTTAGCGGTTGTCCAGTTACAGCTTTGTGCTTGTCATGCTTAGTTTAAGGATAGATTCCATTGATGAGACTGAGATATAAAAGTTATAAAGTAACTTAAATAACAAACCTAATAAAGTCTTGTTGTTACAATTTTCATATTTTAATATTGCTGGATATCAGCATGGCTTTTTGGTTTTTTCCCATGGTCATTTTACACCCATCTGTACTTGTACCACTGTTGGTGTTTTGCTTCAGTAGTTCTTTCTGTCGTATGTGTTTATATAGGTCATTCCTGCATCCTTTGACCTATTATCTGGGTAGGTTGAGCAAATAATGATTCTGTGGAAGGGCATCTCTATCTTCTCTACACCTGTTCCAATTTGAATTCATTTGTGAATGATTGACTAGTCAAGTGCAGCCAAAAGCATTATTGGTCGATCAGAAACCTGAGAACTCTGCTTCTGTGTTACTAGAAATGATAAAAAGTGACCCTTCTTGTAAACTGTGTAAAAATTGTTGTTTGGGGGTTGAATTTTTCCGCATTTATGTCCAAATATATATCTCTTTGCTTCTAAGGATAAAATAGGTGTTTAATTTTGGAATAAATATTTTTCCTTTTTTCATTACTATTTGGGGTTTTTTTTTGTTTGTTTTTCAGGAATAAAGCTTGTGACACTGAAACGATACTAAACTCAGCAAAGAACTCCAACTTAAGTTTACCATTCTCCCTTCTTCCGGTTCCTGGGGACTCTGATTTTTGTGTTAACCCTTTGCCTCAGGCAGTATTCCCTGTGGTTCAGGCAGATGTGCCAAGCTTCTCACTACCAAATGGTATCAGCAGCCAGGCTTCACACCCTTCCACGCCAGCAGCCTCCAAAACAGAAAATGGAAAACCTACCCTGGTCCCCAACCAACCCTTCCTGTGCTTCCCATCTTCATCCCTTTTTATGTTGTGTGGTGGTCTTCAGGAAAATACCATGAGTGAGCCCCTGCCCACTGCAGGAGAGCTGGCAAAGAGGAGTGCAGAAGGTCAGGCTGCTGCACCTCCCACTGCCTGCCAAAAGCGCAGCTCCCACAAGTGCTCATCGCCCTCTGCACCTGCAGATGATGAAGAACCAGCTGCCAAAAAGCAGACATTGGAGCACAGTGATCTGCCCCTCTCACTTGTAGTACCCAAGGTAAAGTGAGTTTCATTATCACTTAGGCTTTCTCATAGCAAGGAAATACTTTTGCCTAAGACAGTGTTTTCAGAAGGGAAAATTCAGTGCACTGCTCTTGAGAGATAAACATGCTGCCTCCCACATGTTCATGAACTTGCAAGTGGGCTCTGTCAGGAAGTATGAGCATTAACTGGGAGATGTTTTCACACCACCAGGGGAAAATGGACTTGGGTTGCTTTGCATAGTGATGTGATGCTCAGCTGTTCTTTGGAATTAGTGTCCTGATCATTTTCTGCAGCAAAACAATTGGTCAGAGGGGAAGAAATCAATATAGTTATTACTTCTCATCTTCCCCTGTTAGCTTGAGCTTTCCCAGACAGCAGCAGCATTGCTTACTCTACTGAGCTATAGCAAATGTGATTTGCTCTTTCCCCCTACTCTCCAGCCTGATCACCTCTCTCTTGAGGCCCAGTGTTGCCCACAGCAGGCTGGTGAGAGAAAGATAATGATGAGGAAGGTGATGTGCAGTTATCTCAGAATTCTCTTAAATACTGAAAGTAGGGGTCAAGCACAACATCATGTCATATAAGCCATTTCAATATTGAATATAAAACACTTGATCAAATGTTTTTCCTTATCAATAAAAAAGTAGTCCCAGAGGTCAGGTATTTCTTATGTAGTGTATCCAAGTACTGAATGTGAACTGCAGCAAACAGCACAGGGTTTAGGTATTGCTAATATGACTCTTCAAATCCCCAAACAAAAATTTTAACTTGGTGATTTGCTAATCAGGTTTGGGCTGCTTCTTTGCACAGATGCATGAGCAAGGTTCGTGAGAGGTATTGCACTGTTTTATTTCAGTTTGGAAATAAATGGAAGTAAATGGAAGTCTTCATTTCCATTTTTGTTTTTTGCTTAGAAGCCGCCTGAGTCACCCAAGGCAGAACCTTCCCCGGGAAGTGGCTGTTCAGCTGCTGTACATCTAGAAACAAATCATCTTGGCCTTGCAAGTCCTGCTGCTCCAGAGGATGCAAACCAGGAGTCCACTAAGCCTTTAGATTGTCAGGAGCAAGAAAAACAATCCCAGAACAAAGACCCTGATGAACCCCCTCCAGGAAATGAGCACATCTCTAAAGAAAATGCCAATCAACCTTTCCAACCACAGTATCTTTATGTTCAGCCTACTGCTGGTAAGGACAGCCATGAGACCTAGAGGCACCCAAGCCTCTGTATCTGTTCACAGAGCAAATACTGAGTCCTAAAAATAGGTGAATATTTAGCATAAAAAACCCTGACAGCAGTTCTCTGTAGTAGTTTAGTAACTCTGAAGTCTCTTGATTCAATGTGAACTATTGAGACATTTTTCTGAGGTTCCCAAACATGAATAGCATTGAACAACGTGGGGTTTGCATGCCTGAATTATGTGCAAAAGACAGTTATGAATTATGAATTCTGAATTATGTACAAAAAAGACAGTTATCCAACATTCAAAAGTCAAAGGAGCTGGAAGTCTAGATTTGGCAGAAAGCTGACCAATAAAGAACAGCAGCATCCCCTGAGTGTATGAATTTCATCATCTTCAGACCTTGTACTGTCTTGTATCATGCATTATCAGTGTAACTCCTGAAACCCAAGGCACTGGGAATGTAGCCAGCCTTGCTTGTATGACACTGTGGGGACCTAGAGGAAGCAGCTGCAAATACTGCAATGGGATTTCGTGTCAACCTTGTTTTGTGCCTGTGTTTGTGTGCAGTGGATGACTGCTTTGCAGGAACAGGATGTGTGGCAGATTTCCACGACTACTGCTTTAGTTTTGATTCACTTGTGACATGGAGTGGGGTCTATGGCATTTCACTTAGGTTGGAGATGCTCAGTTTAAAAGTGCTGATCCTGGTGTTTTGGAAGGTCAGACAAACTGGGAGCCAGAGCAGCTTCTGCTTCAACACAGTAGTTCAGCTGTTCTCGGCAAAATTAATGCCTCTGTGACATATCCTTGTGGGTGTCTCCCATTATTGTTGTTATTGTATTTCATATTTCTCGAGTCCCATACTCTTGTTATGATATTCTTAAAGTCCATACCTTCTAGCTGGTTTTCTACCATGCAGCTCCTCTCTGCTGTGCAGTTCCTCATGGCTTCACAGGAGCTCCTCCTGGGCTTTCGACCCACCCCCTTTTATCCCAGTTATCTTTGCAAGCCACAGCTGCTGCCCAACTAAGGACTGCACAGCTGTGGCTCATTTAGAGCAACTAGGACCCACTTATCCAATACATAGGGCTCTCACTACATCCCATTTGTTGGGTTTGGTTTGTCTGGCTTTTTTTTCCTCATTAAAAGTAATGTCTATGTTTTCATATAGCAGAGGACGATTCCAGTTAGTGGAAAAAAAGAGTTTGTTTAGCCAGGATGTTGCTTGTAATCAAAGTCAGAAGCAGAAAACACCAAGGGGTGTGGTTGGTACTTCATATGACCAAAGTAAATGGATGCATGTACAGTGAATAGACAATTAGGGGGCGAAATGGAGGCAAATAAGGAAAGGGAACTGGACGGCAGAGTTAGGGGATTGTGACACTTTTCTTCCTTATTTTTTATTGTTTTGTCATAGTTTACTTCCTTGGCAGACTTTTCTTTAATGTCACATACTTTTCCTACTGTAGATGAAGTTACAATAGTTTCATTCCCTTTTTCAAGATTATTAATGCTTTGGTTTTTTTCTCTCTTTGGTTTAGGATTAAGCAGTTTTAATTTTCTCTTCTCTGCAAACCAAGCCCCTGGTGCCATCAGCCTGGCTGCAAACCAGTTGCCTTCTCTAAGTGTACCCTGTGTCATGGTGCCATCAGCAGCCTTGGCTTCCTTCCCTCTCGTCTGTTCTCCCTCGTTCACCAGCCCTCTTTCCTCGGTTCCTGATGGCTCCTTCTCAGCTGCTGCCTCCACGAGTTTCAGTGTGTCCAGCCTGGCATCCCCCACCCCTGTGTTCATAAGCACCACGGCCGTTGTCACCCCCAAGGTCTCACCCGCCCCTTCGGTGGACCCACAGCAGCCGGCTCACCCCACTCTGCACCTGAGCCCTGTGCTCACAAGATCCTGCAGTGCTGTTAAGCTGGACTCCCCTGTGTGTATGGGACACCCGGTGACCCTTCTGAAGCTGCAGCAGGTAAGGGGGAAAGGGGGGCAGGAGTGGTGATGAAGGAGCTGTGCAAGGTGCCTGATGGCAGCATGTGTGGCAGGCTGGTGCCTCTGTGTCAGTGCCCAGTTGGCACTGAGAGCTGCTGTCTTCCACTGAGCTTGTGTGTGTCCATCTTAGGGGTGGCACAGCATATGGGACACTGTTGAAGTCATAGCCCAGCATAGCACGTTTAGTCCTGAACAGTGAAGTGGTTTTATGACTTACAGAAATTCTGAAGTCCCCCAAGCAATCTAAGAGTTTTCCCCCCATCTGTCATTATGTGTTATGCTATGGCTATAGAGAAACATTAGGAGGACAGGAGGGTTGTGTCAGAATTCTGGAATCAGCTGGTTGCAGCACTTTTCAGGTAGTAGTATCCTGGATTATCCCCTCAACCCTGTTCTGACCTCTCTTCACTATGTAATGGAAAAGGGTACAGGGATTAATGTCTTCCAGCAGTCCTCTGTTTGCCTGCTTATGTGTAGACTTTGAGAGAACTCTGCTGAATCACCTTGGGGTTTTGTTTTTTTCACAAATAGCCTTCATCAACTCCTCTCACTCCCAAGAGTATTCGTCCTGCACATCATGAGGCATTTTTCAAAACTCCTGGAAGTCTTGGAGACCCTGTGGCATGGAAGAAAAATGAAGGCAGCCAGACCAGAAGTGCCAGCTCTGTGCAGAGGAGACTGGAAATCTCTAGTACCAGCCCTGACTAATTCCGCTCTTTGCAAGAGGTGGGCAGATTGTCCTCGGACCCTGTAACAATTACAAGAGACCAAGCTCTTACCTGGCAAGAGGAGCATGCTAAAATGTCACCCCTTTTGGCATGCTTCCCCACTATGCATTCACCCACTGATTCTGTTAGCCATCTTCTTCAAAGTCACCCTTGGTACAGAAATCCTTTTAATGAATTGATCCTTCAGTACTGATTTGAATCCAGATTCTGTGCTTCACACAGCCTTGTGGGCATCAAATTGTAATTGTGATTTTAATTTGGAAAACTCTCTTTATTTCTGCGAGGAGATGCAAACAAATTCTTTTGGAGTCCCCAGGGGTTCTTAATTCATAGTTTAAATGAGATGTCTAGCACTTATCTGGGGTAAGCATTTCATTTGCATGTACTCTACTTACCCTGAGTAAATCTGTGGTGAAAATTATAAACTCTTGCAGTTGTGAAAGCAACTGCTTGCTTGGTTCCAAACTATCAAAGCATGCCTCTGCAGTGCAGCCTCTTGCTTTTAATTTTGTATGTTGGAGTGGGATTAGTGCAAAAAAGGATTTTTGCAGCTTCAGAATAACAGATTTTCTCAGGGTAGGATTACTTGAATGTCAGTTCGTTGTTGTACAATTTGCCCAGCACTTGTGGTTAGAAAAACCTAATAATAACACGGTATGATTGAATGTATACATGTGAAAAATATTAAGACCAAAATAACTGTGAATGTTAACATTTTTATAGTTATGTTAATGAACTGTATTAGTCCTTGGGTTGGTTGGGTTTTTTTGGTTTTTTTACTTTGATCAAAATTTCAAAGTTAGATGTAAAGAATACAAAACCTGAATGGTTTATCAGATTTGACAAAGTGATTTGAGAGAGACAAACCACTGAGAGAACTGTGCTAAGATTTCATCTCCTGTTTATATATCCACTCTAGACTTTATGACCAAGGAACACTGATAAGTCATTAACCTCACTCATGATTAGATTCAGTCTAACCTGAGTCTACTAAGTGCCTACTTAGCTGTTTACTTAAGTGTACTTAAGGGGTATGTACTTAAGTGCCTAACTCTTCACTTGCAGGAATTTTATGACTAGTTAATAGTGATTTTGAGCATGTTGGGAAGACAAGGGAGATCTTATCCATATAAACCAGAAAAAGAAGGAGCCTTGAGTTTTAAAGCAATATAAAAAATTAATAAAAAATTATCAGTATACCCTAAGAGAAGATAATGAGGAAGAAAAGTTTTAACAGTTCACATTCAGAATTCTCAAATAATAGATGGTGCTATTATCAACATAGGATATAATTTTAAGAGCTAATGCTCTTATGTTTGGGTATGTTTTCACTAATGTAGCAAACTGCAAATAAATGTGTGCAGTCTCCTGTTCAAAAGACAGAAAGTATTGCTGTTGACATTACATTAGCCTGGACTTTTAGCAAATGGCTGGCATGATCAGCTCTCTTTTTGGTACTGGCATTGATTTTCCAAGGGTAGATGCACTCTTGGATGTGCTATTTCATTGGTCAAGGGAGGTTAGGACTTTGAGGCTGGGGATTTGATGAGGGCATCTTATTTTTATAATGAAAATGAAATTTAAGAAAGAATTTTAGTGAAGCTGAGGGTTTGAGTAATGTGGCCTTCTCTTAGAATAGACCAATAACAGGTTTTGAGAGGGCTTGGTTAGCCCTGGTTCAAACAAAATCTGTAGCAGAATTATCATAGGAAATTTCAGGGATGGTAAAGAGACATCTTCAGACTGCTAATTTTTTATATATTTTAATGACACTACAGTTATGAAAGTTTACAGTTTTTTCTTCTGAATTATTTCTTCTTATACACCCACTTAGATGAATTTTGCTTTGAAAAGCAGTGTGTAACTAGCACAGTGCTGCCCCTGCACTTCTGCTGGGGTGCATGTGTTGCTGCTGGGGTTCCAGGGAAAACAGTGGGTGCTGATTCTCCAACCCTTGTGTCTTCTCTCTCCCTCTACTACAGTACAGCCTTTTAGTGAAATGGCAGCTGGAAGCAGGGAGGAGGATTAGAGCTAATGTTGGCTCTTTGCTCCAGTTGAAGCATCATCACCAAAATTGCCTTTCTTTGTTGGTGATGTTACTGCGTGCCATAACTAACTTAACTATACTTGAAAATGCAGGGAGTGAAAATGGATTTTCCATTTCCAATTTCTGCTTACAGTTTTGAGCTTCTGTAAATACAGCAGGTATGGAAATGAGGGTTGACTCCCTCTTCTCAGTGAGTCATGGCTGGGAAGGCAGGTTTTGAGCCTAGGAGAAAAGGATGTTGATATGCTGTCTTGATTTTTGACAATGCAAAATTCTCACTAAAATAGAGTGAGACCACTGAAGCAGTCGGGCAGCTATGTTCTGTACCCGAGCTGCTGAACTGGGCTGGTGAGGGGGAGCAGTTGGCTGTCAGGAAGGAATGAGTTTACCTTTCCTATCTTTACCTTCACTGAAAGCTAAGAATTTAAATAAACTACGAACAACTCATCAGCAAAGCAGCTTTGGAAAAGCAGAATTTGTATTTGCACTGAGACAAAGTGCATACCCAGGAAGTTCTGCAGGGTTTGTGAAACCTTTCTCTCCCAAGTCAGTTGTTGAGGAGGCTGAGCATGTAACTTATACTTGAATCTATCTGCCACGTTTACATTTCTGATTGTCTTCTGTAAATTGGTGCTATTTCTGTATTTAAAAAGCTGTATTTTTAATGTAAAGCTGCTTCCAGTTTGGTTTTTTTTGCACTGCTAGTTTAATATAGATATTAATTTTATTGCTGTTTATAACTGTTCTTCAGTGATTAGATGCCCTGCTTTTCCTGCTGTCTAGCTATCTGTTTACCTGTCAGCATATAGCTTTACTCCAATCACACTGTTGGTTTGAATATTTTTTTATACTATCTGTTAGCAAAATATTAAACTTTTACAGAATAAAAAAATGAACTTAAAACTGAGGCTCTGATTTCAGTACGGAAGAATTTCAAGGGCAATCTTGCAAAGAAATATTCCTGCACCACATGTCCAGGTGAGGAGTCTTTGTTGGCTGTGAGCACTGCAGGACTAGCAGAGGATAGATACTAGCTCACCCCAGTGGCTCCAGCCCCCAGCTATTGCCCACAGCATGGGCACGATTCCCACCCAGCTGCTGCAGGCACCAGGAGCAGCGCGATGTCAGTTGGCTCTTAAAGTCCTGGGGCAGGCCAGGGCGAGACTGAGTGACCCTGCCCCAAGCCATGCGAGGTGATGCTCAGCTGGCCGCCCCGGGAGCGCCCCCAGCCCTGCCCGGAGCCGCGCTGGAGCCCTGTGTGCCCGCAGCCGTCCCTCGGTCCCGCTCTCCACAGGAGGGCAGCAGTGCCCGCCCGGCTGCGGCCGCAGACACCGAGCCGCTGGCGCTTGCTCTGCCTCCTTAGAGCCACCGGCTGCCTGGAAAGAGCGAGTGGACAACAGCCACAGACCTGTGGCTTCCCCTTCCCTTTCTCCTGCCCTTGCCTAACCACACACAGAGGACACAGCACGACCGAAACAGAGCTTGCTCCCATTAAAATCAATGGCAGGTTCGCTATTGATGTCAGCAAGCCCAGTATTGCAGCCTTACCCTTCCTGGGATTAGAGAGGTGTGAGTTAATGCCCTATGTCACCAACAACAGCTTTAAAATGACTGAGTTGCAAAAGGGTGAGATGCTCAAAAATAATTTCTAAAAGGAAAACTCAGCAGCTCACTCAGTGTTGTTTTAGGATTTTTTCTATCCTGCTACTCCAACAATAATACCTTTCCCTTTTAATTGATCCAGAAAAAATAGAAGTCTAGTAAGATTAAATACATTATGAGAATCACTAACAAGCCCTAACCCTGCTCTAGCTGCACTGATGGGACCATGGCCATCGTTTCCTTGAGGTGGAGCAGGGCTGTATCCAACAGTTCTTGTCCTCACTGGTGCATTTGGAACTCCCTTTTTTTGAAGTAAGAAGTAGTTAGGGGAGTACACCAAACTCCATCTGATTCAGTTCTCGCCATGAAAAAGGGAAATTAACATTGTGGATGAATATCTTACTGCTTCCCAGCCTGGGCTGGGCAGCCCAGAGCTGGCAGGGAGAGAGCCCCTGGTGCTGGCAGGTGCTGAGCATTGCCAGCAAACCCAGCCAGAGGCAAGCAAAAGCAAAGCCTCCTCCCACCATGGCCAGGGAAGCAGATCTTCACCACCTGTCTTGGTCAACAAGAAGGGTTTCCTTAGAGGGGCTTGGGTCATGGCAATGCTTTCTCCTTCCAGCCCAGGGTTCCTGAGCAAGGCTCCATGCTTTGATTAAAAATTTAAAGTTTAATAGCTTGGGATGTAAAGGAGTGAAAAGAAGGGCTGCACACACACAACTGAGGCAAATTCAAGCCATGCTGTGATCATCTGAGAGGATCCATGCGTGCAGGAAGCATTAGTGCCCAGATTCTTTCCAGATTCATTTATTGCAGCAGAAATGCAATGAGAATTTAGGATATTTTTTCAAGCACTTTCTCCAAGGATTCCTAGAGCAATGAAATGAATTCTAATCATGTCAGTCAACGCCGGCTTAAGTTCTGAGAGCACAAAGCCTTCCCCCATTCCCCTTGCAGGCCATGGTAAGTTTGTTTGTGGGCGGCAAAAGGCTGCATTGCTTGTTCACAAAATGTTGGGACCTCTAAGTCTGCTATCACCAGACCTCCTAGGAGACAAAACCTTCTGCCTCAGCTGGAGCACCTCCATTTTACTGCATTTTCCAAATAAATAAATTCTCATTATGACCCCAAATGCCAGATGCCAGGCTTTTATGCCTTTCCCCTGCTTCTGGCTGGGTATTTCTCACCTTGGATGTGACAACAGTGTAATTTCATAGATGATATACCAAATCTGGGTGGGAGGGGAGCATGAAGCTTGTTTTTTTCCAACAGCTGCTTTCTCATTTCAACACTGACAGCTGTGAACCAGCAGTTTACACTGCCATCCCCCAGCATGGTGTGATTGCAAAGGCAATGTAGTGAGACCAAACAAACCACCAATATATGTAAAATACTGCATCTTGGTAAGTACCTGTAGCAGCAGCTGAAATGGGCCAAGTTGGACCAGGCTTAATCATTTGGGAAGAAAAGGGAGACTTTTTAAGCCTAGAAAATAAGAAATAAAAATCCCACAATAAATTGTACAGAAGGAAACCTGTCCCTTATTTGGGCAGCCAATTCTTCAACACTAAAGAAAAAGCTTTGTCTCTCCATAGTCTCTGCATCTCACTGATAACCAACCAGCATGTAATTTAATCACCCTGCACCCCTTCAAAATCTTGATTAACTGCTAATGATTGGTTCTGTGCCTGAAAGGCACCAGTAATTAAATGAACATGAGGTAGAAGATGTTAGGGAAGAGTTGACTGGAGCTCTGCTCTCTGAGGCTTGCTCCAATGACAAAATCCCCCACTTGGCAGCTCACCTCCATTAGGGTTTTTTTCCTTATTGTACTGAACCTCGGATGATGGTTAAAGATGATGGTTAAAAATTGTCTCTACAGACACTAGGCCTGAGTGGTAAACACTCAAACACTCGTGTTCTTCTCTGCCTTTATAGTAACACAATGCCAGTGATTTCACTGGACTCACTCTTGGTCTACCTTGGCCTGAAGGGGAGAAGGGTCAGTCTTCTGGTTCTGGAGTTCTTAATTCTACCCATTATCTACTGCACATCACTGAGCAAAGCAGCCTTTGACTTCTCTAAATCCAGAGAAACAGCAACCAGGAATATCACCTGGACTCACAAGAGCTGGGGATCTAGCTTCTGGATGTGGAGGAAAATGGAAAGGGTGCTGGGAGCAGCCCTGTTGAGCAGGTCACTATACTCACTGATTTGAAAATAATTTTAAAAATAATTTGGGGATTTTCTGCTCAGCTTTGCTTGGATCTTCCTGTTATTTGGACATGTCAGAGTCTGATAGCTTGGGACAGCATCAAAACCTGCCCTTGTGCTCCTGCAGTACAAGCCTGATGGTCTTGGTGTGACCTTCCCTTGCTGTCTGATCATTGATTTTTAATGTAAGCTTCCACTCCATCATTGTGTAGCAGAAATCACACAGTTTGAAGCCCTTATGCAAATAAGACATTTACAAAAACATTTCAAATGCATTAGAAAAAAAGAGTATTTTAAGAGGCCGAGAATGCAAAAGCTCTTCCCAGCATACACAATTAAAGAGGAAAAGATGTTTCAGGGAATATATTTTGGTATAATCAGATAACTGTGCAATGCCCTTCCAGAGCAGCTAGAGCTGAGCTCCAGGAGCCTCTGCAGGGGATAAAAGGATTCACTTAGGCACCAGCCTCCCTCCTGCCCTGCTAAGAGTCTCTCTGGACATCTCTTCAAGTTAAGGCAAGCTGCGAAGTCCTGCACAACCCTAGCAAATTGTTATCTCTGGGAAAAAACTGCAGACAGGAAGAAAGTACCAGACCACCCGCTTTTTCCTAGCAAAGTCTTTGCCATTTGTTATTTTTTGAAGATGTTTGTAAACCTTCCCTTGTCTTTCTCAAGACACGAGCTTAATTAGAGAGAGCAAAATTAATCTCAAAGGTTCACAAACCTTTTAAGTCTGTTGAAACTCAGAAAATCTTGGTCTGAATTATGATTTTGCACAGAAAAATGTTATTTTTGTAATTCTATGCAAAATTGGGTCATGCTTATTTGCTCTATTTCATTTACAAGGAGGGATTCTGCTTGGCCAATATTAAAAGAAAAATGAGATGCAAAGGCAAGTAGCAAAAATCCCTCCCTGAAATATCTCCCCATGCAGGGCTGTGAGGCACCAACAAGGTCTGAGGCATGACACTGACCTGGATCCTTCTCCTTCAGGAAAAACTCGTGGCAGGGCACAGCTGCTCCCCAGGGAAAGACAGCTGGGAGCCAAGGGTGGGAGCAAGGCTGGGCAGGCAGCAGCCTCAGCAGCCAGGGGCTGAATGCCTGTGAGGGTCTGGTTTGGGCCCAGAGACAGCAGCCATGGCCAGAAGCGCCCAGCTCAGCAATGGCCCAGCCCAGCAACGGCCCAGCCCAGCCATGGCCCAGCCCAGCCATGGCCCAGCAATGGCCCAGCTCAGCCATGGCCCAGCCCAGCAATGGCCCAGCCCAGCAATGGCCCAGCCCAGCAATGGCCCAGCTCAGCCATGGCCCAGCCCAGCAATCGCCCAGCTCAGCAATGGCCCAGCCCAGCAACGGCCCAGCCCAGCCATGGCCCAGCTCATCAATGGCCCAGCTCAGCGATGGCCCAGCAATGGCCCAGCAATGGCCCAGCTCAGCCATGGCCAGAAGCAGCCCAGCAATGGCCCAGCTCAGCGACCAGGCTGCTCTGAGGCCGAGCCAGAGGCTGAGCCCAGGCACAGCTGCCATCCAGCCTGGGTGAGAGCAGCCAGAAAGCTGAAAAGCAGCTGCTTTTGAAGGGAATGGAGGGGCAGTGTCTCGCCTTCAGCTTCTTCACCGCAGCCCTTATCAGCAGAGGATCCCACCTCAAACTCAGCCAGCCAAGCTCCTCAACTTAGCCAATGACACATCTGGACCAGGGATGTCTCCCTCCAAGACAATGACTTTAACATGTCGTTCAAGTTCAGGTGAATATTCAAAAGGCTAAAGTGAACTTAATTCTGCAGAGCCACGTCCACACAGATGCAAAAGCTTGATCATATTTTCCAAAGGAAATTTGCTTCAGTTGTGTGAGAGTAGATTCCAAGATAGGGAGGAAGGTTAAAATGACTCTGTTTAATCCAATAGTGTGCTAATGAGACAAAATGATTAATTACACCTCTGTAATGAGAAAGAGATTGTGTAAAGGCTTGAATCAGCTTTAACACATCACCCTGTAAACTGACACCATGTTCACATATACCTACTGGCTTCTCTGGGCTCTAATTACTGGTGTTTCTCTGTTAAACCAGTGTAATTAAGAGGGAGAGAGACTGTTCTTGTCTTGGGCTCCTCCTTGGCCCAAGGGAGCCTGGCTGAGAAAATTAATCATAACCAGATGGGAGTAAAAAACTTCTCCCTTCAGCAGTACTTCAAACAGAGGACATTTGGATCAATGGCTAGCAGCATGAAGAGACATTAAATATCTTTCCAACCAGAGGATCAGTGGTCACTCTCTCTGTCGTGCTCACCAGGGCCAGTTGAACACAGCCATTTGTGGCATGAGGGCAGCAGCCACTGCTCAATGAACAGTGACCCACCCTGGGGGCACAAGGGGAATTTTGCTCTACTACCCTGGCTAAAGCTCTCCTCGAGCAAACAGAGTCAGAGCATTTGCTACAACTGACAGATTTTTGGTCTTAGCAGCTTATCAGAAAGCCATATCATAAAAAGTTTGCATATCCCTCCAGCAGCCCAGCACTGCATCATCTACTTGCCACACTCAATGTGCAAATACCTGCCTAACCACAACTGATGATACTCAAGCTCTTTTCTGAAGGGAATTAATTTTTCTATGTTCTTCTTATCCTTTCAAGTTGTTTCCTGTCTGCTCACCAGCCATACAATTTGTTTACAGCAGCTTGAAATTGTATGTGAGAGGGAAAAAACCCATTGAAAACACTTTGGAGGACAAGATGCTGAACTGAAACTGGTTCTATGGAAGAGTAAGAATTAGAAAATAAATTCAAAACCTTTGTAGTAACAGCAGCCAGGCAGTGACCTACAGCTGAACCAGAATAGAAGCTAGATAATTTCCATTTCAACCTAGGAAAATGTGAAACAACTGTGAGATGATCACAGGTTCAGAAACAATTCTGCAGAGCAAAAAATGTCAGCAAATCCAAGCAATTTGAGTATTGCACTGGGATATTTTCTCATGCCAGTTTTCTCATCCCCTGAAACTATTCACCTGGTCTCCTGTGTGATTGCATTAGCTGGCACAGCTCTGGTGTTCATCCAGCACAGCACAACAGCTGGAGACAGCACTGCCTCTGCCTGTGTGCATTAACCAAGGGTGAAACCCTTGGAGTCAAGCACCCTGCATTTCCAATTCCCACGGATTCCTGCTATATCACTGCATTCTGACATACTCTGATTGGTCCTATCACTCTCCATGCTGTAAACCAGATGCACATCCTAATTAAGTTCTGTAAAATAGGGAAGATGTTGCAAGCTGAGGTAAATCCATATATGTGCTGCCTGGAAAGTGGCTCAATTGTTCAGGCACGACCCCCCTCACAAATCCATCTTGCTTCAGGGGGTAATTTTCTCTAGTACTGCCCCCTTTCATGGGAGTGGAGGAGTCAGGGATGTGCATTCACATCCCTTGAGAAGGTAAAGGAATGTAACTGTATCACCTCTACAGGGACAGTCCTGCCTTTCCTGCCACAAGTTGTCATTTAGAAATCAGCAGTTCGAATATACAGGAAATACAGAGAAGCTCCTGGAAGTGGGGAGAGGGAATTCACCTCACTGCAGCAGTTCTTGAGAAAAGCAATAATTTATCTAGTCCTGATAACAGTGGACTGTTCCACACCATACTGTCTCCAGAACACTTGTATGCCACGTCATTTCTTTTTAAGGAATCAAATGAATCTGTGTCAGTCTGTTCTTGGGACCTTTTCTGCTATATTTTAATTCAGCCCTTGTTGCATTACAGTTGAACTTCTATAAATAAAGTGTAAAAAATCTCCTTTTCTTTTCTTTTCTTTTATTTTCTTTTCTTTTCTTTTCTTTTCTTTTCTTTTCTTTTCTTTTCTTTTCTTTTCTTTTCTTTTCTTTTTTCTTTTCCTTTCTCTTCTCTTCTCTTCTCTTCTCTTCTCTTCTCTTCTCTTCTCTTCTCTTCTCTTCTCTTCTCTTCTCTTCTCTTCTCTTCTCTTCTCTTCTCTTCTCTTCTCTTCTCTTCTCTTCTCTTCTCTTCTCTTCTCTTCTCTTCTCCTCTTCTCTCTTTTCTCTTTTCTCTTTTCTTTCCTTTTCTTTTTTCTTTTCTCTTATCTTCATTTCCGATTTTATCAAGTCATTGATTCTGCTGGAATTGCAGAACAAAACTTTTGCTCATTCAGGTAAGTAATGAGTTCTGTCAGCAGAAACACACAGATCAATTTGAAGCCATAAATCACATTTGTGGTTAATGTTAGAGGAGTCAAATTTTTTATGCTTTCTCTCAAGATAGTAAAAGTTATACCATGAGTAAAACATCCATATATATTTATATATAAAACACTGAAGGTATTATTTAAACTCTCAGTTTAGTGGATTCAGCATTCAGCCTTACCACAATCACCTCCTATTTTTACCAATGTGTAATTCAACTGTGCAGTTTTGGTTTGTTGTTTGGGAGCAGATTTTTTCAATGAATCTCCTGTTGCATAGTGATCCAGTTCCAGGGAATTTTAGGGATGAATAAGTCACTCCTATAGCACATCGGTCATGCTGTAACATAGATTTAAAAAATTCTGCTTGGGACCTGGATTAAATATCACTGGAAACACATACACATCAGAATTCATATTATGACATACTACAAGGAGAGTGTTTTTTGCACAAACAACAAGGCTATCAAAGGAGGTTGCTTTGATGTCTGCTTCCTAAGTCTTTCCATTTTGTGAAGCTTGTGGGACTGATTTCTCTGAGCACAGGACAATGGATGTAGCTGGAGATGTGGACAAAATTAATGCCTAAGAGAAATATCTTGGCAGCATGCTAGCTAGGCCAAGGTGTCTCATTGCAAGACATTTTTTAATGCCTGCAGTAAGGTCATATCACATAAGATTGTTATCTCACTGCATTTATCTCAATTAAATTCTCTCCTATCAACACTTGTCCCTGGAGCAAAGTGTGCCAAAATGTTCATAGCTTCTGATTTCATGCCATTGAAATGCACATCTGGAATGGGAGCTGTACACACTGAAAATATTTCAATTTATATGAAACCAAGCAATGTTTCTACTTAGCAACAAATGGCTGTGAGTGCTTCACCACCATGCCCAAACCACAGTCTGCTGTGGCCAGGAAAATCACATACCAAGCATGATGTATTTGAAGATCTGAGAAAAGTGCTGTATGGGTATTCTAGCTAACATAGATAGGTGGAGTCTACTACCCTCTAAAAGTACTGTTTGATATTTTTTCAGAAAGGTAAGAATGGGGAGATGGAAGTGGAATAGTCTCCAAGAGCTCCTAACAGCCCAGCTAGCAGTGCTCCTCATCATCTATTCAACACCGTTTTGTCACAGCTCTTAGTGCACTTCCAGCTGGTTCCTCTTCCAATCACCTTCTCCAGATAGAGAATTACAAAGGTTTATTTTGGCCCTAAGAAGCTTACAATCTCCATAAGGTCCCAGACACAGATGCATCTCAATAATGGGGATCTCAGAGGACGAGCAAGTGGGACCGTCCTTCGCTACACAAGCGTTGATATGTTTGCCAAGCTTTGTCCACATGAACAGCTTGCTGATTTCTAAGTAAATAACAACTGTGAGGTTGAATAAGAAGCTTTCTTAACTCTGCTTTAACCACCCCAAATCCCCAGCACCGGCAAAACTACAGGCACTCCGTTTTGTACCACTAAAGCTCTCACCAAGTGACCTCAAATTGATGACAGCCTTCAATAATGAAATCTGTTATGCTGCACACAAGACCCAAATATGCTCATAACAAGACCCAAATATGCTCATAACACAAATATACTTTAACCAAAATGTTGTTTGGGGGTTTCTTGGGGTTATTTTTTTTTTTTTTGCATGTATATGTGACATATGGTCTTGCATAGGAGGGGTTTAGAAGAATCCTGAGCAAGTCAGTGCTTTAGTCTGGGGTCCTGACAAGCACTGGCAATGTCTCTTGCTGGAATGAATGCACAAGCTGCTCCTAGAAATGCAGCATTGCTGACAATAGCTCAACTGCAAGAATAAAACTGGCCTCTGGGTCCAGCCAGCTTGCCAGTGCCTGCCCTCATTTTCCCTCTTTGTAGCCAGGTACATACATTTCCTCAGGGTATGTGCAAAGCATAACCTGTGCACTGGGCAGGTATTCTGTTGGATGGGAATTTCAAACAACAGTTAAGGTGTATAACTGCTGCCTCTTTATGTAAAGATAATAGCTACTAACCTGACACTCTTTGGTCTCAGATGATGTCAGACACTGGCTGTGCCAAGGATCAAATGATGCTGCTGCCTCCAGGGACCATCTCTATCACGTAAAGCTCCCTACTCTTTTCCCCAGCATTACAAAGTGATCATATTGCAAAAAGCAGTGAGTGATTTCAGCTTTCCTTAGTAAGCAAGAAATTAAATCTATGCATGATATAAACAGAGTGGGGTTTTCCAGTTTCTAAACAGTTTAAATAACACAGATGATACTATCTTGGCATCTCCTTTAGTTTTTCTTATGTTTATTGCTCTTCTACCCAGGTAGGAGTTTTCACAAGCAGCCATAAATTCTCTGAGACTGGAAATATCTCAACAGCAGAGGAGCACAGACAATAATTTCTTTTTCTGCTCATGGTTTCCATCTTGGAGAGAGAAATGTCATTCCTCACATTTTTCTGCTTTTTTTTTTTTTTATTATTTTCTGAAAAACATTTTTAAAAAGACTTCAGATTTTGAGAATTTTTAGAAAGTCTTTTCCTTGACAGCCCTTGGCATTTTTTCCATAAAGTTATCAGTCTTCACATGACAGAACAGTTTCCATGTGAGTAACATCATGCTTCAAAACTGGAGCATCATTCCATGACTGCTCCATGGCTGATACCTCCTGAACATGTAAGGCTCTGCTGGGAGCTAGACTGTCCATTCAAACACCTGCACTTAAAGAGCTGTTGGTTTGAGTGAGGAAGTGAAAACATTATAGAGGGGACATTAGAAAAAAATCCACCTTCTTCTCCTCTGGGAAAACAAGTTAATTTATTAAAAGGAGTGAATAAAACACCCTGAAGAGTGAATGAATATCATCAATGGATGTTAGAAGGCGTAAATGCACACTCATAACAGAGATGGTGGTGGTTTAGGCAGCTTTGCTCTTTCCTTTTAGTCGCTTATCAGTAGCCCATAAATCCATCATCTAATACTGTATTTTTGTAAATTTATTTTAGCTAGTTCTATGTTGGTTGGACAAACTGTCCTTTTCCAGGCAATACCTTACATCCTTTATGAATAGAAAGACAGAACTCTCTACCTCCTCTAGTCAGCTGCATTTATTGCTTTCATAAAAAGTATGCTGGGATCCTGTGCTGAACCCATATGCACATATGAAAACATAATTCCTTCCCTGAAAATTTAACTCCGGTTAAAGTATGCTCAGAGCATCACCAACAACATCCCACAGTTAAGGATGCACCAAAATACCCATGCTCTCTTTCCATCACCAGACCTGCTGCAAGTAAATTATCACAGAAAGCACTTACAGGGCCACGAGTGATTTAATAAAGCCATCAGTCAGGATAATATAAGGAGCATGCACATAACTCCACTTTCTTTGAATCTGATTGGCACTTCACACATCCTTTACTTTAGCTCTTCAAAAATAACCCACATTCCACCAGTCTGGACCTGGTGAGCATAAAAAAGGAATGTTCTGTAGAGTTTTCAGGAGTTCCCAGCTCATAAAGGAATATGAAGTCCACCCCATACATTGGAGTGGACTTCAGAAAGACTGAAATTGTTGTAGAGGCATTAGTGTGTTGATGCAAAAATCAATTTGCTTTAACCTGGCTTTAATAATAATTGTCCTGCCACAAAAGTGTTGTTTAGACGGCTTTACATTTAGAAATGTACATTTCTGCAGCAGGAGACACTCTCATTTTGACAAAGTAATCTATTTTAGTTAAATGGATTTAAAACAATTATTTGGTGACACTGACAATACGCTTTGAAAACTCTTTTGTTTTAAAGCTAAAGTTACTCTCTCATTTTCTCTCGGTTAAAGTCCTTTATTTTACCTAAGCACACATGAATGTTTTCCCTCTTAATCAGGAGCAGAGGCTAACCATGGAGCCCTGCCAGGCTGAGGCCCACAGGGAGCACATGCAGCTCATGCCACTGCCCTGCAGCCACCACACGAGTGGGGTGAGCTCTCCAGGGCTGGGTACAGGGGCATTTCTGAGCAGAGACACCACTCCCTCCTGACCCACTGGACCTGGGGAAAAGGAACAGCTGAAGGAGGCTTGTGGAACAAGGAATAGTGGAAGAAGGCTTGTGGAACAAAATCACTTTAAAATATCCCTGCTGCAAAGTTAAGAGGAGAACCCAGTGCCTGTAATGCATAGGCCAGGACAGGGTCCCACAACACCCAGGCTTTTCCTCCAGGCAGCCCCTGGGTGGGCCATGATGGTTCCTTGGACACTGCCAGCTCCCTCCCCTGAGCCCATCACCCCAGCAATCTGAAGCAGATGTTCATGGGGCGATATCTGTCCCACACCAGCCACAGGGCCTGGCAAGTGACGCCTGGAGCACAGCACTTGGAGAGGGCTTGTGTCTCTGCTGAATCTCAGCCTCTGCCCTTGAGATCTCCCCCATACTTGGCTGAAGGGCATTGTCCAGCTGACAGCTCCCCTGAGGAAGGTGAAGCATGCCCTGCGCCCTTCCAGCATGGAAGGGTGGCCAACATCCCCTCCCCAAGGCACTTAAGATACTAAGCACATCTTTGCATTCATATGAAATCTAATGTGATTTAGAGACCTAGAATGTAAATTTTTGTTGTATTCCTAAGCCCTAGGAAAAAGCAGCATCACAGAAACTCAGCTGAGTGTGGGCCCCAGAGTTTCTGATATGCTCTTCAAAGGCAAGTGGCCCTTGCCTTATTGTGATGTCCAATAGAAGAAGAATGGGAATAAAACTTCTCACTTCATCCTTAAAAAATTCAGTCTAATCAGATTTGGCAAGAAATTTATTTACTTTCAATAGTCTAAAGAACACAGTGACAGGGCAAACTTACCTGTATGATTTGTGTGTATAGTCCTCTATCTTTACTTGTCTCGGTTTCTTTTAAAGCTTAACCTTCAGGCTGAGTGACCTGGTTAATCCTTAGCCCGAGCCTAAGCACAGCATTATCATAATGTTTCTCAGCTTCCCAAGAACACCTCAACCCAGGTTTAGCCAATGTATTCCCTCCCAGGAAAACACATATGAGTTCAGTTGTTCCAGAACACAAAACATTTCTTTCTACAAATTTTTAGCCTGTGTTACATTAGCAATTGAACTTCTCCTCAGCAACAAAACCATAATAAATGTTCAGTTTCCATTGCACAAAGGGAAAATCAGAGTACAGTCTGCTTAGCTTCCTTTGCCTGTGAACTAATGAACACAGACCATAAATGACTGTCTGCAAGACATAGTTATCTGTCCCTGCAAAAGGACCATACACTGCAGGAGAAAATGAGATTGAAAGAAAGGGAGAAGCTGGAGGATTATTAATTACAGGAAAGGAAGGAAACTCATTTAGGAGCCTAACGTGGTCATTATGTAACTAAGCTCTGTTCAAGACCATTCAGATGATAAAGCAGTATAAACTCAGAATCAGCTAATGGCTTGCTTGAAATGTCTTACAAGCTAGAGGGTTTTTTAGCATATGCCTTGACCAAACCTTGATCAAGGTGACTGATATTATTAACTGATTATTTTAAAATGTGGTTTGTACACACAAAGAGTGCTTTCCTTTCCCCAGAATTGAAAATGGCTCTTACCTTGCTCAGAAGGTTTGTCTTTAGAGGGCATACCTGAATTTTCCTAAGTCTTGTTCTTTTGGGCGCACATCTCCTTCAATCCAACAGGTCCAACAGGGGAGACCAGCCTGTTTCACTCCTCCAGCAACAGGAGTGAGTCTCAGCTAGTTCTGCTTCTGAATCTGCTCTTCCAGAAAGAAGCCACCTTTGAAGTGTCAACTAGCCAGAGTGGCCAGCTCAGACCTGAACCATAACCCACATTATCCCCCAGCTACCTCAGCAATCTAATATTCTTCTCTGTCCCACAGGGTGGATGTATGTCAGGCTGTCCATCTTCTGCTAGATGGCAGCAAAGTCAAAAAACCTGTGGCTTCTCTGTTTGTTTTGTCATCAGTGAACGGTGCTCATGGTTTTCATGATCTCCTTTCTTTCCTGTTAACCCTTACTGGTAAAGGAAAGTAGCCCCATCCACTTTTTCATGGCCCATTTTGTGCCATTCCATACACACAGCTGTTGTGCCCCATAGCTCCATGAATGTCTCCCTTCGTGGTGGAAGTGAACACATTAGTCTCTAATATAAAGGAACAGAAGAACACAGGGAAATGGAGGCATCATTGTAACTGTATGCTTATCAACATGGAAACAATGTCAAACTACTAGTTTTTAGCCCCTCTATATTTCCATGCTGTTTTCCAGTGTTGTTCCTTTTTTGCAAAAAAAAACCCCTAAAAATAAGTTAACATCCAATTTGGGACAAAGTCCAATTTAACTTTAATTGGTGGAAATCTAATATTCAGCAACTTATACTATTTTTAGTCTGATTTTATGAAAATGCATATTTTTTCAATAGTTCTGATCAAGATTTCTATGGTTTCACTGTGCTAGAGAGATCTGTCGCATATTAAACTACAGTCTAAGTGTAAATATATCAGTTTAGTAAATTCATCTGAAAGTTCAGAAAAGACACAACAATGCCATTGTGTCCCAGGGATTTGGCATTAAATAAATTTATTAATTTCAAACTTCTTTCATTTTAATGGCATCCCCTGGTTCAGATATGATTCTGCTGTTTGCCTGGGAAATGAAGTGCTATGGTTTAGATGAATGAAGGAATGATTGAAACCAAATCACCCTGTATTTGTTTGGAGTGCCAAATCACACCAGTGCATTCAGAAGGTTTTCATCTCTAGTGTACAATTTTTGCAAAAATGATTATAATTTGTTCCTTAATTGCTATAAAAGACTGGGCACTCATAGTCAGTGTATAGCCAGTGACCATGCAGATTTATAATGGCATTTAGCAGAAGATAACAGCTGTGTGCAAACACCAATGTGAAAGGTGCATTTACTATGGACAGGCACTGCAGGCCCCAGCTGGCAGTGGGATGCAGAGGGTATAATGCCCGCTTGATCTCAAAATTCAGCATTGTTAAAGTAATAACAGTATTTATTTATGTCTTCAAAGCGCTTTGTAAGCAGTAACTAATGAATCTTCACTACATATCTGTGAGGAAGACATTTTGTAGATGAGCTTATGCACAAAGAGATGCAATGATTTATCCAATGTCACTACACAGTCAACGTTAATGGGACTAGTACACAGTGTTCATTGGACCCCATTCACATTGGGAACAGGGTCTTCAATATTTCATTGAAATTACATTGCACACCATTCTCATCCAGAGCAGGACACTACTGCAGCTGTGATACATGTCCCATGCAGAAACAAAATGATCTTGAGTAGGGTCATCTCCTCTACCTCTTGTCAAATATACCTCTGTCTCCTTGGTTTATTCCCACAATATTGAATATAAAGAGAAATTATTGTACAATGTAATTACCTACACACTCTTCCACATCTTGAATTATTTTTAATTAGTACTTAATATATAAAATAAGAGGACTGCTTGAGAAAAATTTCTTTTAAAGATCTGTCTAGGTTTTCATTTACCGTAGTTAACTAATGTCCTAATGCAGTTCTAGCTGAAGGAGTTGGTAAAAACATTATAATTATATGCCTGCTCCTGGAATTCACAGTTGGAACCAGCTCCCTGTTTACAGGATGATAAATTACTGTGCCAAATTCACAGGGCCTGGCACCAAGGACAAATGCAATGCTGACAGCCAAAGAGACAAGTGCTCTTAGCTTGCTGCAAACCACTCCTCACCACTCTGCCCTGCTCCTCAGGAGCATCTCCTCAACCCCTTCTTAAATTCTTAAAACAATTCCATTCAGAGACGTTGGTTACCTCAGCTCATGGGGACTGAATGGAGGAAGGGAGTTTCATGCATTGCCCTACCAGCACATCTGAGCAAACAGGAGCTTTTGGCAGCCCAGAAGAAACAAAAAGGAGCAGGTAACACCCTCTTCCACTGCTGCATCTGTTTGCAGTGCATGCTTCCTTGCACACTGGGACCACACATCAATGTCACACCTTCGGTCAGCAGACACAAGCGATGCTTCAGTCCCGCTCCTACTTCCATTCTATCATAGCATCACTTCCATTGCTCCTGTAATCCCTCCACAAAAGGACCAGATAATGAGGAGAAAGCCAGAAACAGTGTGGCATGTCAGAGCACCTCAGCCATAGCTGCCATTCACAGCACGAAAACATTTAATCCTTAAGGTTGGTACATCCCACCGCAACATTTTACTACAGCTTCAGCTCCTTGGGGATCAGAGCTTGGGAAGCAATAGAAGGATGACATATGTGAATTTAACCTGCACCTCTTTTGTGACCTGCATACTTAAGCACTGCTCAGCTTTTAACTTCCTTGTTCGGGATCTGCACCTCAGTATTGTCATTGAAACCTATCAGTGATATAGGTATCAGTGTCTGATCACTGATGTAGGCATCTTTTTATTGTTAATTCACTCAGACCTGAAGAACAAGGAGGATGTCTGTCCTATTTTATTCATCATTTCACTTTTTGAAAATTTTCCTTTCCTGTCTACAACGGAAACTGGTTTTGTCTCACTGTTTGTTTTTGTCTTGCTTTTGCTGTATGCTAGACTGTATCCTGCTTTCCTCCAATTGTAGCTAAGGTAGACAAAGCCTTAAAGGGAAAAATGAGTTTGAACACTGACAAAATCCTACAGGGATAAGTCTGAAACAAAGGAGATGTCTATATGCCTACCTGAAACATCTGTAAACCATAAGGTCGTTAGAGTAAGCCTTCCTTCTTTTTCCTTCCCAAACTATTCCAACCTGTTAATGTTTTGGTGTTTTTCAACTACATCAGAAATAAACCAGGATATTTCTGCCAAAAATGCATGATTTTTTTTGCTTCAGACAAAATAATTGTATGTCTTTCCATAGTAAAGCAATATTAGCTCACTTCTCACCAGAACAGACATCCTTTCTTTCCCTTAATTTCTGCATGTTCTGCCACAGGTGAATGGTTAGTAAAGGGTCAAAGTTGGATCAGTTTATTTATCCAAATAATCCTGCTAAGAACAGCAGGGAGCCCAAAGACTGGTAAGAAAAATAACCCACTTGTTGAAATAAATAATTCCATCTGCTTTTTATATATTCTTAAGGCAGAATGAATAACCAACACAGGAAAATTATTTTCTGGCGTGTTTCAAAATTTAAAACTAAGAGGCAATTTTCAGACAGTAGGAAGAAAAAAGGTTTTTTGGAAATAAATACTTTACCAGGTTCCTGGTTTTTAATAGTAGGGCATGGAGATTCAGTGGGACAGAAACCATTACTAAGTATAGGTTTGCTACACTTGGAATAATGGACTTCTCTTTTTCAATGCAGCTTTTAAGCACCTGTTCTTATAGATACCACCAAGGTAGTAGATTTTGTCTCCTAAACTATGCTATTAATTACATTTAATAGCACTTCATCTCAGACATTACAAGCTGGGAATGAAGAGAATGCCTGGGAATGAAGAGAGCTGCCAGCCTGGGAGAAGAGAGAGCAATGGGGAGAAGTTCCTTCAAAACAGGATCAGCCCCTGCTCCAATTGATTTTTTCCCAGTTTCTGACCAATTCCATAAAATAAAATATTATTTCTTTTATATGCATTTCAAGAAAAAATAATGGGAAAAGGCCAGGAGAAGAAAACAACCGCCAAGGCACCTACCTGAACAACAACAGCATTGCAGACCCTGTTATAGTTTATAGCAACTGGGATTAGAAACACCACAGAGTACCCTCCTGCCATTCTTTTACAGACAAATCTGGGCTCTTCTGAAGAAGTGCCTGCCAGATTAGGCCTGCAGCACTGATTTCCAAGCAGACATATGTTAAGTGTTGACAGGCAGGATTCAAAGCCCCTATCACTCTGTATAGGCCTTTGGCACCATGAACACTTTGGATCAACGTCATCGTCTAGTGGATAAGTGGGGCAGGAGAACCTATTTGTTTTTAAATATTGAATTACCACAGCTTAAAGCCCCATGAGTCTCCAAAACATTCTCCAGAATCAGCTTGGGCAGCCAGCATTCCAAGAGTAGCTTTGTGTTTCGTCTCTGTGGCCTCTTTCTCTCAGCTGTTCATTTGCCCAGGCTGTGCCAAGTCACCGTGGGGACCGGAGCAGCCGGGAGTGCACTGAGCCCTGGAGCCCTGGCCCCTGCCATTTGTGTCACATCAGGTGTGGGTGCTAGTGCCACACAATGTGTGGGCATTGCACAGAGTGGGAGTGCCAAGATGCTGCCTTCCAGGTGCTGCCAGGTGCCCTGGAGGCAGCCTGCACCTGATCCGTTTGGGCGCACTCTTCAGTGTGACCAGACACAGGCCTGGGATCCAGGCAGGCTGGTGGGATCTGGGCATTGCTCAGCAGTGCCTCAGCAGCTTCCCCCCCACCCAAGTCATTTTCCTTGGCATCTCAAGCACAACTAGCAAAAAGTAAAACAAATGGAAAACCCTAGTCCTGAAATATTCCTGAAGGCCAGGACATTAGCACACTACTCATTTTATATAAAACCTTAAGGTGGCTTGCAATAAATTCCCACAAACCAGCACAGAGCAAAAGCCCCTCACTATGCTTGCTCATCTCCACAGGTGTTTCCTTCCTGCCCATGGGCACACGGGTGTCCTTGGGAAGTAAAACATGTTCTGTGCTTCTCTGGGAAAGCAAGGCAGCAAGCTATTCATGAAAAAGAAAAAGCACTTCAAAGTCCCATGGAACACTTGGTTGCACGTCAGTGGCCATTGTTGCTGTCCCCTGTGCTGGCCAGCCATGCTCTGGCCTGGATGCTGTGCAGCTGCTCCAGGTTCCTGGAGCTGTACAGCTGGAAGGCTGGGTGCTGTGCAGCTGCTCCAGGTTCCTGGAGCTGTACAGCTGGAAGGCTGGATGCTGCCACAGCTGCCCATCACTGCCAGCCTGGCTGGCTCTCCCCATGGCTGGGGCATGTGCCCTGCAGAAGAGCTCTCCTGAGTACTGCAACACTGTACTTGTCTCTGCACTACTTATGTCTGCCTAGATGAAGCAAGAATTTCTATTTCTTTATAAAATAGACATCCTCCAGATGATTTCCAGTGAGGTGGAGCCCACTCTGCCTGCAGCCAGGCTTACACAGACATCTGAGTCATTCCTGATTAATCCAATACCTTGAGTCTCCAGGGGAAAATTTGGGTCCCTCAGGAATGTGTGGAAAGTTCCAGAAGTGGAACACTGGAGAATTAGATAAATACAATCTATTGAAAGGCAAAATATGTGTTAATTCAATTAAGTGTTTGGGATTTTCCTTCCACTTTTTCAAAATTTCCCTTTTTGTTTACACAAATGGATCGTGTGGCCAATAGATGCACAATGAAAGGAAGAAGGATTTCCTACACTCAGAGATACTTTTATACAGACATGGTGCCTACACTTTGAAACAAGAAAAGAAGGAAACTAACACTCAGCATGTGCTTGCAACTTCAAACAAGTGGGTATCTGCGTGAAACAAAAGGTAAATGTGTGTTTGGACATCTGAACAGGAAAGCCAGCATCTTTTATGAGCAGCAACACCGTTATTTCATAGAATCAGCTCTTGAGGCTTGGGATGTGTTTTGTCTCTGTGGTGCCCCTTTCTGTCTCTGTCCATACACTGGCAATAAATACTTTTCCTAAAGTGTGACACAACTAGTGTGTCCAGAAAAATTCCTGGTGAGTGTGATAAATGGAAGGGGAGACATCACTGCATTCCTTTTATTGGGAGAAGAAATACAGTGCCATCCTTCAGAACTACTTGGAGATGGTGCTGAGAAATAACATGATCACATCAGCTCAGGTCCAAGAGAAGTCCACATAAGCTGCTGGTAAAGAAACCATTAGCAGGGGGCAATCCAACCCTAAGGAAAGCTAAATGTCATTATCCTCAACACACTTAGTGTGCAAAATGCTGTACAGAGGGATGTTACCCCAACCATCTCACAGCCTTCTGAAAGAGCCCAGCTGAAGGGGCACAGGTCAGGGAACAGCCCATCAGGTCATGTTTGTGTTGAGGAGCACACCTGGTGCAGGCAGCTCGCTGCTGGGGGAGATGCACATTGAGGTACAGGTGGAGCTTTGGTGGGAGTCCAAGACAAGAGGCCAGGAACTGCCAACCCTTTGGATAACAAAGTGCACAAAGAGCAGAGGCATCAGCCAGGTGGATGGACACTGAGGAAGGGAGCAGGAGAGGAGGTCTCAGGAGAAGAGCACAAGTAGACTATGAGGGTATGAAAGCCATGCGGTTCCTTGGTTGGGAGATCTCTCTTCAGAGACACCAGCTTAGGCTGTTTCTGTGTTACTGCACCGTGAACAAATGGTTTTATGGAACGAGACACCTGAGATGCTTCTGGGGAAAACCTGGGGTTGAACCAGTCAGGAAACCTGGTCTGAGTGTAAATGGAGTTTGCAGGGAGTCAGGCAGGGCACCTGTGGGCTCCCTGGAGATGTGAAAGGGCTTCAGTCCCAGCAGTGAAAGTCTGGTAGGAGTGTGATGGGCAGAGAGCCACATCAATGGTCAGGCTGGGAAATTTCCTGGACACTTGCATGCCCAGTGGGATTGGATCATCCAGAGACTGAAAGAAGACAAAAGAAAGAGGTGGAGAGGCAAGAAGATAAGTGCTACTAGATCTCTTTGGCAGGTCTTCCTCCACCTATTTATGGCTCCGAGTCTCAAACAGCTAGCAACAGAGTCACTGTAGGTACAAAGAAGCTCATGGAAATCTTGCAAGTCTGTTCTCAAGACATGCAGACCAATGCAACAAACCATACTGCTCTCACAGCCTGTCTGATGCCTCCAAGAAGGAAAGAGAGGGAAGAAGATGGAGGGGGCACAGCTGCAGCATGTTGACAGTGCTAAGTTTCTGTGCATGCTCATCTGTGGAACTATTATTCAAGTTCTGATCTTACCTTTATTTAATTTCTTGCCCATCTGTCCACAGCAGAGTCACTGAGGTTACTGGCTCCTTTGTTTCCTCTGTAGCACCCTCTAAATGGAATAGAGTAAATCAGCAGTGAGTCAGCCCCAGGCTGGCTCACAGCATCAAATCATACAACCAACAGAATTAACCACAACCTGTAATCTTTCCATAGAAAAATATCTAGATCCCGAGTTTCATACCAAAATGAAAGTTTTGGAGTGCCTCCCTGAGTCACCCAAGGCTTCCTGAGCATCCAGTGAGACACAGTCTGAAAGAGTAATTCAGGTTTTAAGATGAATAAATGACATTCCAGGTACCTTGACTACAGGAATAAGAGAACTTAAAGCATTGAGACTCTTTATTTAGATGCCTCATTAACTGCCTATGATATGATGGGATGAATTTGGGCCAAAGGTGTTCATGCCACTGCAACAACAGGACTCTTGAGAAGGTTTCTGTCCTGTTTTTATTTGGATAAAGTCCAGCTCATCATTCTCCCACGAGCTTTGATCTCATCTCAGTGGCTGTGCTCAAGTCACTAATCCCAAAAGCACAAAGCATTCCATTTTCAATTTAGAAAGAGAGTGGGTGTATAAATGAGTATACCAAAATGGGTTTTGGGTAACCAGAGCAAGATGGAGAAAATAATTTCCAAACGCTGTTCTCAGCAAGGAATGTGCTCCATTATCCTCTCCCATGATTCAGAGGAGAAATCAGAGTTTATGCTATGCTGTAAGGGCTGAGTGTTTAACAGGACATACTGTTCTCTTGTCTGAGGACGCCTGGAATACACTAAGTGCACTTTAAGAAACCATTTATTTTATTAACTGTAATTATACGGGCCAGTAATGAAAACTAGAAGGAACTATCCCGAGTCCCTCCCAGCTATCAAGACTCATAACAACCAACATCAATTAGCTAAGCTATAAAGCAAACAGTTTTAAGACAACCAGAAATATCCTGGTAGGAGTGTAACTGGCCCAACTCCCAGCTTTCACACAACACATTCATATTCTTCTGTCTGCCTTATGATTTCATGGTAACTGTTCTTGCCTGGGGAGGGAGATGGCTCTATGTGGAAAATCGAAGTACTGTCTAAATTTCACACTAGATGTATACTACAGAGTGGAGTCTTTCATACATATTTGCTGGGAAAAAAAAAAAAACATTTAAAGACTAAGCTGCTGTTGATATTGAAGCTATAGGATCATGGATATGTGGGTTAGAATATATCTTTATATGCCATCTACCCCAATCTTGTTCTCAAAGCAGGAGTGTTGCCATCCCAAGACTCTTCCTGATGGAAAGCTACATTAGGTTTTTTCTTATTTGCAGGCAAGATAGTGGTTGACTTATCTGCAATGAGAGTGCCTTCTCAGCATCCATCCCCCATGAACACCCAGGACTTTCTGAGCATGGCTGCCACTAGCCAGTCACTTCCCAGCCTGTGCTGATACATGGGGTTATTCTGCAACAGGTGCAAAACTCTGCAATTCTCCTTATTAAATTATTTGAGCTGTTTAGGTTGGACTGGTTCTTATGTTTGGCAAGTGTGTTTTAGAAGCTCTGCCACTCATCTCATCAAATGTTAATTTT
Organism: Melospiza melodia melodia; assembly: GCF_035770615.1. Classification (NCBI taxonomy): domain Eukaryota; kingdom Metazoa; phylum Chordata; class Aves; order Passeriformes; family Passerellidae; genus Melospiza; species Melospiza melodia. The sequence goes on from NC_086197.1 coordinate 66,716,183, forward strand.
AATTAAGTATCTTGTATAAATTCACTGATGGTTCATTCTGTGAAATCATTCAGGCTGCTGATAGAAATGTTAGCAACATCTTCAGTACTCCTCTCATAAGTGACAACTGATCAGATGTAAGCCACCCTTTGAGTCCAGAGGTTCACTGCTCCTCAGTCCACCAAGCATTTTGTTTCTCCAGCCCATATTTCTTCAGCTTTCACATGAGAATGCAATGGGTGATGGATGGCACCAATATCATTAATAAAGTCATAGTGTATTGCCTACATGGCTCTCCTTCTCCACACAGTCACACTGTTGTAGAAGGCAATCCATGTCAACTATTTCTGAGTACCCTCTTGCCCATCTCATGTCTGTAAATGGATTCCAAGAAGACATATCCCATAATCTTTTCAGGAACAAAAGTGAAGTTGGCTGGCCAAAATACTTGCTGCTTTTTCTTTTCCCTTTTCTTTTCTTTTCTTTTCTTTTCTTTTCTTTTCTTTTCTTTTCTTTTCTTTTCTTTTCTTTTCTTTTCTTTTCTTTTCTTTTCTTTTCTTTTCTTTTCTTTTCTTTTCTTTTTTCTTTTCTTTTTTCTTTTTTTTCATGTGTGAGAGAGAGATTCTCAAAGAAAAGTCTGTCAGGACTTACCCTCTGCCCTATCATCCTACTCCTTCACAAAAGCATATGCTTTAGACAGAAAGTTTTCAGTTTCAGAAAAATGGCAGAAGGCTTTGGCTGTGCTTCTTTCTACTCAAATAGTTACATTTTCATTGAGAATAAATTTTTTTCCCTGCTTGTATCCTGCACCTCAGACTGGGAAAATCACAATCCCATTACCTTTGCAAGAAGGGTCTCCTTAACAGCTTTTTGGATCTTCCTGTTTCTTAAATCACTCCCAGCACCTTCAACAGTGCTGTGTTTGTTGGCCTCTTTCCTTATCTTATACACACACAGAGTTTCTTTAACTCCTTTCAAATGGGCTTTTGAGGTTTTGTTTAACACTTTGGATATCGAGTTATCCATTAATACTCTTTGCTGAGGCAAAGCACTCAATGGTTATACTTAGCGCTGTTTCTCCAGCCTCCCTCCCTAACCAGGATGTTTATTTTCCATAATACTCTTACAAGTTTAATCTCCTCACTGGAATTTGCATTTGTCTAGTGAACACAAATTCCCTCCCACTGGCACCCGCTAGCCTCTAACAAGGTAAGCTGTTCTTACAGGGTGTCAGGCACCCCAGCAACAAACAAAATCCCTCCTTCCCAAGATCCCTTCAGCTTTTGCAATATGCTGGCTCTGGAAACTTATTGATGGGGGTGCTTTTTGAAGTGCCTTGTGGGTGCTCAGTTTGAAGAAGCACCAGCTATCTTAGCCTGCTTCAGCCAGCTGGCTGTGACTCTTGCCAAGTGCAAAGGCTGTTTACCAAGATTTACCCTTCTTAGCAGAATTTTTGTGAGGACTTACCAATAATGGGGATTAGTCCTGATTTGAGCTCTCAGTAGACCAGAAGTCAGTACAGGCCCATCCATGCAATCCCCAGCGCACAGGAAGGACCAGCTCCTTCTGCACCCAAAGCTTGTCCCTGTTGGAAGGTGCAACCTGCTGCACCAGTGGTGGGAACCACTGGTTTGTGGGGCTGTGCTCAGGACAGCAGCAGCAGCCACCATCCCCTGGCACGTGTGTTGTGCCCAGTTCAGAGACAATAACTCCTCTTCCAAGGCCTCAGATCCGCAGCTTCACAGGAGGCATTAATTCAATTCCTCAAGTGGATGCCAAGCTCTGGAAAGGGAATCTGTGGCTCTTATACTTTGTATACACTGTGCTGGCAAGAGCACTTGTGTTAGCATGGCTGCATCCTCACTACAGCTGCTGCTGGCACTGATCTTCTGTATTAAAACACATGCCTCTACCCCAGCCAACATTCCTGCTGCAGCCAACGTTTCTAGGGTAAGCCTAGCTGGAGCTCCCAGCCAGGTGCAATTGCACACAACCAGCAGTGTCTGTCTGCCCTTTGGTGAAAGCTTTGTCCTGGAGCACAGCGTTCTAGAAATGGCTCAGCAGTAATGCTTAACCAGGCATGGGAATGCTTCTGAGTTTTTCCATCTTTCAGCCCATAGAAATGATCTTGGAATAATGGTAGATTTACACTCATTACATCACCATGAGGATTGCTTTCTCACTGGAAATCTTTCCTGGACCTCAGAGAGAATGGAAAGTTTGGAGGGGAGGTGTTTTCCAAAGCAAAACCATTCCAAAATACCTACCTCCAGCCAAACAATAGATGTTTGGCACCATCTGTCACAGTCTAACCAGCTTCCAGCTGCATCTGAGCATGCTTACAGGAAAGAGCCATGATGAGAGACAGCTACTGCCACATATAGCAAAGGAAAATGAAACACAGCTAAAAGCTCTGCTTCTCACCTCCCACTGATTCTCCCACGATAAATTCTTCCAGAAAATTAATTAAGGTTCTTTGTGTTTTGAATTCTATATTTGGTTGGATTTCTTTGCACTTGACATATTGTCTAAGTGCCACAGGAAAGAAAAGCCTTATAAGTTGTTGCATGTTATGTTCCAGAAACCATTTCTTCCCAAGGCAGTAAAATTGCACTCACTCAAGCCTAATCAGGCTATCTCCTAGGGCTGGCCCTAACAGAAAACCTTCCTGAGGCTAAGCAAATGTTACAAAGAGATTAAATATGTGCTGCAGTGATCGTTATAGACAGTCAGTGTGAACAAGTCCAGCACCCTGAAGCTCAAGGACACCCCTCTGAGAGGTGCCCACTTCAGAGGACAAGGGCAAACAGATCAATCCAACAACAGCAACCCCCAGCACAGTCAGGCAGGGGTAAAAAAGATTTGGAACTACACATCCTAGAAGGTCTCCAGCTGCTCCATTCGTGCTGGGCTCAAGGCAGGTCTCCTCCAAGTGAAGATGGTAATTTTTTGGTGTCCAGGCTTTCCCAGTGCCAGAGAGCTCAGCCTAAGCTGTGGTTTGTGGCTGCTTTGTGTCACTGCCAAAGGGCCACCACCAAGCTCACAGGTGCCAGGACAAACTGTTGTACAAGTCCATAGGAAGGAAAACTTTGTGGTGAAGAGGAGGAACAGGTGTTGAGTGGCAGTGATGTCCAGGGAAAATGGAAGGGAACTAATCCATTCATCGTTTTAAAACAATAAATTCCCTAAGCGGGAATTTACACCCCCAGGATTTTCTCCACTTTTTCTTTTTATATAGTCTCTTAGTCCCTGCCCAGTGATAGTGGGCATAACACCATTCACCTAATTCTGCCTAGGATTTAGCTTTCTTCCACAAAACCTGGGCTTGGGGACCACTGTACATGGAGCAGAGATGGCAGTAGTGTCTTCTGAAAAGGCAAACAGACCTAAAACCACAATAAGCTGCTGCAGTAGTGACCAGCTTTTCAGCTGGCTGTCTTCCAGAGAGGGATTTACAGTCCTTGACCATGCCAGCACTGGAGGTTAAGAGGCAGAAACCTGACCTAGCCAAAAGGAAATGCTTAAAGGAAGGGCGTAATATAACCTAACCCTCTTAACCTCATCCTGGGCTTGGGTGTTTTCCTGCAAACTCCTGGAGCTGGACTTCCAGCCCAAGCCCCTCCTGGCCTGCTGTCTGGCCAGGAGTGTGTACCCTTCTGTCACACACACTGCTTGTTGTGCACTGGGGATGTTACCTCCTCTCTCCAAACCATTACCAAGTAACTCATGCATTCAGCTATAGCCTCTTTTGCATTTCTTCTGCACCTACTGCTCACACTTGATACTTTGCTCTCCCCTCCTTGGCAGCACTCTGGTGATGCAGTGTTGGGAGGAGCAGCTCTGTGCTTGGGGCAGTACCTCAGAGGACACACATCAGGGCAGGGACACTCCTGCAGCTGGTGAATAGATGAAAAAAGTAAGAAGGAACTAGCAGTTGAAAGAAAACCTTATGCACAGATCCACCATCCAGCAGTGCCTCACCACAGGACCTGGAAGGGGCTGGGTGTGAGGGCTGGCAGAAACAAAGGAATCTGAGGCTTGGGAGGTGTCTGGCTTAAACTGAGTTAGGAGAATGGGGAGGAAGGTGCTTTCCTCTTTGTTTAATCATCTTCATTTCCTTGAAGTCCAAAGCGGTAATAAAAAATATATGTTAATGTGCTGAAAGGTAAGTTAATTTCAAAGTCAAGGTTATTTTGCCAGTGTCACATTGAAAACAGCCCTTGGACTTGAGATAGATTTGAAAAACAGTTACAAGCCCCTCACATGACTCAATTCCTCCAAAAAACCTTTTACCCCTTTTACCTACTTCTCCTTTCAGTTTCTGAGTCTATATTATTTGTCTTGAAATGAATAGTTCACTTTCTTTGATACTGCTTGCTGCCTCAACAGCTTGAGGAACACAGTTGGGAGTCAGCTCTGCATACATAAACACATGCTCAGTAGCAGGTCTTTTCCTAGTCTTTTATTTTTTTAAGAAAAAGCTGTCGGACAGATCAAACCCCATCACTTCCAATGGACACCTTTACAAGTTTAAGCTTGTTCCCTTTTACATGCTCACTCCTCCCACACCCTCACCTGTAGCAGAGCACTGGAGGTGCAGCCCACCTCCCCAGCTGGGGAGGTTTTCCAGTGTGTGCAAAGAAAAGGATCACCACATGCAGCAATGTTTCATTTCACGCAGAAAATGGGGAAATGGTTGTGCAAACCACTATACATATGGAAACTATCATACCCAAACCTTGGCTAGCTTCACTGGAATTCTGAAAGTCTTGTCACCTCTCCAAGGACTATTTTCCTATACTATTTCAGTCTTTACTTGCTCCCACCCATTTTGACACCAAAGCTGTTCAAAACAATCTATCACTTTTTTCCTTTTTCCTTCAGATGATGGGAGATTTTCCTGCCTACAAGAATAGCTGCTCTTTGTTAACTACACATCTAAATAAAATTAATCTGGGGTAAAAACCTGATCTGAAAAGCTTAAGCCCAATTTTTCAGTGGGTAATTATAATCTGAAACTACAGCTGTTAAACAGGAATGAACATACATCCCAATTAAGAATGAGGAGATGAAGCACTCTTTTCCAGGAGGAGCACAGATACCTATCCCAGCAACAGCTCTGGCAGTTCTCAGTTGGTACATCTTAAGGACTTTTATTGCCTTTCCTTTCTATTGTTGTACAACTCCTCCCTCTTCAGCATACTTAGCATATCTGAAGCAGAAAATAAATTTTTCCTCTATACAGATAGAGCCTATGATGGGGATACTGAGATGTGAGCCCTCAAACATATTTTGGCTCCTAATTTCAAGGAGATTCAACAACTCAAATGCATGTGAAGGTTTGGGATTAGTTAACCTTCAAAAGCTGTGTACCCACTGCATGGCCTCAAATCCCAATGGGTTTCCTGAGCTCTGGGCTTGTGTTTTGACACCTAGAGATGTTTTGCTCTGTTACAACTGTTCCTGAGTTCAGAATACTTTCTTGCTCAGTAAGGGAGTGGGACCAGTGCACACATGACATGGACAGACAGGCACAAAGAACTCCTCCACTGCAGGTTTCTGTCTTTGACACTTTGACTACAACCCTGCATCAACTGCTCATGCAACTTTGCCTGGGAAACAGGGGCAATCACATAAACACACACCCTGCCTTTGCCCTGCTGCTGGGGTGCTGCTGCTCTCGCCTGATCATAACCTCACATCACAAATAAAATTTGGCATTCACTCCTGAACCCTTCTTCTTTTTCCTCGTGAGTCCCAAGAGCAGAGGAAAGAGCTGTACTTCACGGAGAGCTATTTTATGAGAGTCTCCAGCACCCACAGTTAGACCCAATGGCAGCAGATTTTCAGAGAATTAGCTCAGGTGTTTTGGAGCTGAGCCCTTTCTAGATATTGAAACTCCACAGATTTATTCCCTAAAGTTGGTTCCTAAGAGCCATACCTTCAACCTCCAAAGCACAAAAATATCTCTTTTGTTCGAGGATTTAACTACTGCTTAGATTCATTAGCAAAGGTAATTTTGGCCTAATTAGTCTTCTAATTTCTATGTTATCCCTTGTAGGAATATGCCTCAGAAATTAGTAAAATGACTTATAATATATGCTAATCACCATAATCTGATTTGTCTTTAATTATACATGTAATGGGGAAACTAATTGGAAGATAAAGGGTATTTGGAAGGGCCAAAACATGTAAATCAGGAAGAGAATATAATACTATCATTAAGCAACAAAAAAAAAAAAAGGTTTTGAGTTTGTGGAAGATTATTTGTTTCCTATAGAAGAAATATCATATTGCTTTGCTTCTTTTAGAGCTCCTTATTGGAGCAAAATTGATTCATAAATCTAATGACAACTGAGGTTTTGGCCTTACAAAATCTGCCTGGCCTCAAATGGACCACCTAATACAAGGACAAAAACATAGAAAACTTATATGCAGAATAGAGAGTAAAGTAGAAATAAGCTTACCACTTATATTAGTGGTTTCTGAATGAAATTTTCTTAGTTCAAGAATTTCCTGCTTGCAGAAAATATCACTGAAGTTTCCTCTGTGTTTAAAAACCAGATTGAGCTGGTGGGTCTTTTATCAACTTCGCAGTGTATTTTTCTCCATTTCCATGGATTTAATGGACAATAACAGCAAAAAGAGCAATTTCCTGGGCATTTATTAATTCTGTTCCTGAAAATTACCTTTGGTATTTGGTACTGTCAAAATCTGTCCATGCTTAAAATGTTGCAGTGTAATGTGACTTTACAAAGCACAGCAAAATAAAAGGGAGAAAAGAAATAATAGCTGCTATATAAAGTTATCAAAAGGATGTAATTTAAAAATATCTTGTTACACAAAGGGCATAAATGAGCAAAAATGAAGATACTAGAGCTATCTATTGTGGAGGGATAAAATGTAAGAAAATAAAGATAGTGTGGAAGGTAGTCTCACACCTGAGAAGTTGCAGCTGTACTGATCACCAAAGATTAGGAACAGACCTGCCCTTAACAGGCCACAGCTCTGTCCAATAAGAAGACGAGAGCTACAAAAGAGTTGGAGTTTGGTGGTCGTGCTGTGAAGATGGTGGAGTCTGTATTGTGGAGGAGATGACCATGAGAAATCACTGAGAAGATATGGAACTTTTGCAATAAGAGGACAACTATCTGTCATTTTGCATAAATATTTGAAAGGATAAGCATTTTGTCACCTTAGTGCTTTCTGACAATAGGAGAATTGAGGTGCAGATTTGTAATTTGTCTTGATGTAAACCAGTTTTTTTGTTTAATAGTGGGTGTTGTTATGGTGTATTGTTTGGCTGTTTTTTCCCTGTTGTTAGACTGAAGTTGACAAATTGTGTTTTGACTATTCCAGTTCAATGAATATATCAGTAGCCATTGTTTTTTGTAGCAGAACCTACTCAGAGGCTGAGATGTGAATGGGGGAAGCAGACCCTCTCAGCCCTTTACCAGGGCTTGTCTCACCTGTGCATCTTTACTTTGTGCCTGCCCCTGAATTGCAGCTATAATGGATTTTCTTTTAAAAAAGACCAGCAGCAAACATTTGCGATGGTTTTCAAGCCTTCAATCCTTATCTTTGCTGATCCCATGGGTAAAATACACACCTTTGATCAAGTATGTGGAAAGCATCCACACCAGATTTTCAGGTATTTAAGGAAGCTTGAGTTATCATTTGATTGAATGTTCAAGTGCAGTTAAATTGAGCACATCCTTTTGGGCAAAAGCTTCCAGAAACCTGAGAGACACCCTGGCTCTTCAGCTCTGTCCCACAGACCAGCTTCTGTAACTTAATGCAGGGGAAATCTGCTCTCCCCAGGAAGAACATAATCTCCTCGCTTGGTACAGCTTTCTGCTCTACCTGGTCACATTCTCATCCACAAAAAAATTACACCAATATGTCCCAGCAAAGTGTCAGTGCTTTGCTGGGCTACAAGCCATTTTCTTTCATACAAAAGCTCTTGAGGAGATTTCATTAAATGACAAGCTGCATGTTATTTTTCAGGAAAAAAATACATCAGCATCTACCATTTTCCTACATTTTAAATCAGAGTACATTTGAATTGTAAGAGACTTGTACAAAATTTCTCTTTAGTACCTTCAGATAAACAAATAGCCAAAAAGAGTGGTGGCCACACCAAAGTCATGAGTTGGAGCAGGACACAGACAATAAACCTTACATACATGCTTAGCAAATACAATAAATACAATATATCATACAAAGAATCTCATCTGCACTGACCCTTATTATTTAAACACAAAACTATAATAGCTGGTATTTTTATTTTGAAATTAAAAGTCTTGTGCTAAAGGTTTTTCTAGATCTTTAGAGTCAGTTGTGTTTCTTTCTGTGTCTTTATGTCAGCAAAGAATTTGAACTAATGGCTATGGTGCATATCTCCCAGTTCAGGCAATATCAGGACCTCTCCTAATTTAGGCAACTTTAAAATATCAACAACTATATTTTTTAATGACTTGTGCATCCCCACCTTTGAGCCACTGGCAGCTGGGATCACATCACAGCTAGAATTGTCTGCTAATCTTCTTAAGAGAACTAACCACACAGCAGGATGTGCCTTAAAGCTTGTTTCTAATTTTTTTATAAGCTTTATTAAGTAGGGAATTGGGGAATCAGAACACGTTCATACATTTTTTACTTCCTCTATCAATAGGACAAAACCAGGCCAGCTACACAGAAGAAATGAAACATGAGTCAGTTGAAATATGAATTTAAATAATTTTCTGCACAGACCTAGATCTTTTATGATGACGAAATAGTCAAATGTTCTATTTGTCTGAGAACTTGCAATATTTGCTGAATAATTTGAACAATTAACTTTCCCATGAGGTATTACAAATTGTTTCAACCATCCACTGGTCTCTTTGGCTGGTAACTTAAGTCATCTGGTATTGATTACAGCTATTGGAAGTTTAAATGGCAACAAATCTAAGCAGACCCAAGCTGCACCTTGTATAATGTTCACAACAATGAAACAGCATTACTAGAGGTAGGAAGCCTTCAGCACAGCCTCACAAGTACCTGGCAATTTTCTGAATATTTACAAGCATCAAACAATAGCAGGAGCAGCAGCCAAGCACAAAGAGGTTTGGGGTTTTTCCTAATAAGCACATCCCATTATTTAGCACACCTTGGCACACATTTCACACAGTGCCACCAGTCATCCCTGTGGAGTTCACCGTGCCATCAAATGCCATCACTACTTGTGACATTGTTCCTTTCAAGGAAATACTGACTGCACCTTCACGTGGGAAGAGGTCTGTGCAGATGCCATCTGTCTACAAATGAAGCCACAGGCTAGAAGGTAACTTTGATTCCTTTAAAAGAAGACTTAAATGGGAAAGATAATCACCATCCCAGTGGGCTTCATTTGACCTTCATCTAGTGTTTTTCCATGGGTGTAAAACTGAGCAAGCCCAAATGTGGCCACACACCATAAATTATGAAAGCATGCCCAGAAAAGATACAGTGCAGAGGAGAATGATGTGAACAAATCTGGATGACATTTAACATAGAAGTTAATAGTCATATTGTTCTTGGGTTTTACTGAAAATTACCAGGCAGCCTCTGGAAAATATGTGCTGTTGGGAATCTGTTCAGAGTTTTATCAAAGCTTCTTTGCAATTAGTGGCAAATTATTGTTCATTCCTCTGGAATTCCTTGGAAAAAGATCACCCTGAATTCAGCCTTTTACTTTTCATAGCTTTGCAATCTGCAGCTCTATAGGAAACGTGTTTTCATAATGGATGTAATAGCAACTATTTGTGCAGCAAGCAGCAGTGATAAAGTGTTAGTGCAATTCAATAGCATTTCACTGTCAAGGGACTCGCCAACCTTAGTCTTTGCAGCTCCCAGTGAGGAATGTGTGTGATCAGGTTATCTCAGTAACCACAGTGACAGGAGTGGCCAGTCTCTCCATCCCAAGGCTGGTGGGTCACAGCAGCTCGCTCTGGTGTCACCGAGGTAGGCTCAGCTGGATTTAGGTGCTGTTCAAATATGCGGCTCTTTTCTTATTCGAGTGCTTCACAGCCATGTGAGTTAATTATTAACATTTCTGGCCAGAAGGAAGGCACATAGAAGGGAGTTTCTTGCCTAAAGCCAGGGTGCTGGAGCTGATCCCGTGGCCCATTTAGGAAGCCCATTGTCCTTGCGCTCCCAGTGCTTGCAAAGGTTCCACTGCTAACCTGACAGCTTCTGGGCTGCTTCTCCACACCTCAGAAAGGGGAAATATTTCACTCTCTAAGTCCCATTTGTCCCACATGGTTATCCTAAGTTCTGTGTGGGTCTGATGCAGCCTGGCCAAGCTGCAGAGGGGGAAGGTCCTTGCTGGAGATGTGGCACAGCCCAGCTGCAGCTCTGCTCAACCTTTACTCCTTCCTTCCCACCACCATTGCTACCCAGGGTAGCAGGCAAAGGAGTGCAGGAAGGAAAGCAGAGACACCTGGCCAAGCTTTTTTCCCTGAGGGAAAGTTTTCATCCCTGTGTCATCCATGGGTTGTGCCACTCCATTCTTTCTAAGGAGACTCTGCAAAGTCACTTCAGTGCAAGAGAAAATCAGAATTATATGTTCCCTCATTGAGGATCTGCCCAAAATCTTGAGCTAGCAACATCTACCTCATCGACAGTGATGGGCCACAGGGTACACTAATAGAAAAATAGATTATTATTAGCTACACCACTGAGAAAAAGCTGATATTAAAAGTACTATAAATATCTAGGGGGTTTTTTTCTTTTTTTTCAAAGACATGAGGTATGAGGCAAAGAAAATTAACCATAAGGGAAATAGTTGGAGTGGTGTCATGATTTTCATGGTTATTCCTAGCAGCATAATTGCCAACAGTATGAACAATGGGAGAGCATTGTTAATTTAAACAGCAAAATATTTTCCAGCAATTTATGTGGCAAAAAAGCAGCCAGAGTGAAGGCATGCAAAGATTTTAAAGTCAAAGATGCAACTAACAGTTCTGCTAGAAACATATCTTTCTTTTTTTCAAATAACAAAAAATGTTACTAATTTGATTAATTAGGAACCTCCAGAAATAAAAAATGCAGCATGAAAATCTTGATTAGCAATCATTGCTACCCAAAGTTAATGACTGTTAATGATTAATTAACAATTGCTCAAATGAGTTCCTGCAGCAGTAGGATAAAATTATATAGGAAATTACTGTGCCATGGTACACTAGACAAATGATTCCCCTAATGTGTATTTATAGAAGTAAATTGCACAAAGCAAGCAGCAGAACAATTATCAAAACTAATCAGTCCTGGAACTTAGGATGTTGTTTATCTTTTATCTGGGGCTATGAAGCAGTCAGATAATAACCATGAAAACCATATCACCTGTGGCAAGGCTCAGCATCTGGTGATGGATGCTCACCCAGAGCGCCAGCATTACAACAACACATGCTTTTCATGCCCCCTTGTAACCTTCTAGTTCTGAAGGAAAGTAAAAAAATTTGTGGAGACTGTTTTCTTCCAGGATCAGGGTTGGGAATTGCAATGATGGCTCTCTCTTTAAGGGCTTTATCCAGCAGACAAATGCAGTCAGGCAACTTTATATACAGCTGTGTGACCATTGGGTTCAAGGAACACTACAGTTGTATTTGCACTCATCTCACTGCAGGATCACTTCTTGGTCACTGACTTTACTGAGCTGTGCTTGCAGCAAAGTGAGGCTGGAAACTGCTTTCTATTAAACTGAAAAGAAGAGGAGGAAGGGGTAAAGATGTAAAATAATGAAATCATCAGAAAATTATTTGAGGCAGTAAAAACCCATTGGTAAGCTAATGAAAAGGAGAGACAAACCTACAAAATGTGTCACATGGTTGTATTTTGTTTAATAAGAGAAATTATTTTTAAGTGAATGGATGATTCACATGGAAAAATATGTCCTAAGTATTCATCATCTGTGGGAGAGTACTGTTACAACATGCATAATGCGGTTTCAGAGAGAACAGTTTGGCTTTGTAATAAAGATGTGGGTTTCAGTGGTAAGAAATGGCTATGTTACTTTAAAAACCTGTCAGAGTTCCAGAAATTAAACTTTTGCTAATGGAAAAATGTACCAGAATGATTCCCAAGCTGTTATTACAACTTAGTCTTGTCATGCAGAGAAATCTGCAGTTAGTTATCCATGCTACTGGATCATTAGATAGCCTCCTTCAAAGATACAGTCCCATTCATTTTATAGCATTACAGCAACACAGCTAAGGTTAATCATCTTCCCTTTCACAATATAGGAGAGTTGTAACACTGCAATGGGGAAAAACCTCCACATCCTAAAACTTTCATTGCCCCTTCTGGGCTATTAACTCCTTACCTACATCTGCTGTTGTGCTTAGTTCTCCTTACTCCCTGCATTCATTTGTTCAGCACGGAAATCTACAGGCAAATAAGCTTCCGAGTCAGTTTTCCTAAAGCAGAAAATTGTTTCATGGATGCAAAGGGAGGCCCAAGTTCATTGCCTCATCCAAAACCAGTTCTGTCAATGATAGCCTTTGATGGGACCCCTTGGACCAGTGTTTACTCACCACAGGGTGTTTGTACACAGCACATGGGGAATATATGTGTGGTCCAGGGCAGAAATCAACTTATTCATGTGGTCCAAACCCCAGTGCCTTCAGCTGAGCCAACTCATGCTGAAATGGGTACCAGAACCACAAGTAGGATGCAGCTTATGCAAATCTCAGAACAGAATCCAGGTGAGTACTGAATTGAAAATAAATGTATGAATCATTTTTTAATAACCCTTTCTGAGGGAAAAAAAGCATGAAATTTATTACTTTGATTGCTCATTCATTCAAAAGAGTACAAATGGAGTGATTTTCTGTAGCAGAAGTACATTTACTGCTTGTACAGCATAAGCTGGGGCAATCTGAATTTTCTTTCCTAACTATACTACTATATGGAAACAGATAACTTCTGGATTTTCAAATTAAACACTGTTACAAAGTCTTAGAGAAATTGATGGATGTGTTTAAAACAAATATGTGAGCTGGGTAAAGGAAAAGAAGGCATCTGTTACTGCAAAACAGTTAACACCATCTCCATGCATTTCAGGCTGCCAGAGCACAGGACAGGAACAAATAACTTGTTTAACTCATTAGCAAAAAAAGCAAACATAAAGCATTACTGCTGCCCTTTGATCATAACTTCCAGAACAAATTCTTTCTCCTCAAACTGCATTTCCTTTGATGGTATCTCCTTCCCAGAGGGTTTCTACGTCCTTTATTCTATTTGCAGGATTTCAACAGGGATCAATTTTGGCAAGATTTGCAGCATGTCCCTGCCCTTGATGGCATGCCATGCCTTTTGATGGCTTTCACTTTGGTGAGGATTTTTTCTTTTTCTTTTTAAGTATCCATGCCATGTCCCTCATATCTTCCCCTCCAAGTTGTGTCTTCCTCCTTGACTTTTTCCCCTGATTTTGAAACATCTGTGAGCTTAGTTTTGGCGTATTTTGGTCCTTTGCAATGCAGCTCATTCCCTCACAGCCTAGTTTTTGAAGACACTAAAACTCGGGATCTTCTGTTTTTTTTGAAGTTTTTTTCAATTGCATTTTATTTGATCCTATCTCCTTTCCAGAGTGTTTGTAAGCCTTTCTTTTCGGGTTCGCAAGATTCCTTTTCCCTTCCGAAAAGGAAATTTCATTTCCTTTTGGGAAGGGAAAAGGAATCTTGCGATTTCAATGGGCACCAATAGAGGAATCTTTGGTGCATGTCCCTGCACCTGATGGCATGCCATGCCTTTTGATGCCTTTGACTTTGGGAAAGATTTTTTCTTCTTTTTTGCATATCCATGCCATGTCCCTCATATGTTCCCCTCCAAGCTGTGTCTTCCTCCTTGGCTTTTTCCCCTGCTTTTGAAACCTCCATGAGTTTAGTTTTGGCATCTTTTGGTCCTTTGCACTGCACCTGTGGTGGTCCCCTGCCATTTTCTTGTAATCACCAAATTTCCCAAATTTTCTTTTTTTTCTCCTCCAATTGCAATTCCTTTGATGGTACCTCCATTCCAGCATCTTTGTAAGTCCTTCTCGTCTGTTTTGGCCTTCAGTGGGCATCAATTTTGGCAAGCTTTGCTGCATGTGCCAGCACTTGATGGCGTTTGGCCTGCCTGCATTTTGACACCTTTGACTTTGGGAAAGATTTTTTCTTTTTCTTTTCTTTCTTTTTGAGCATCCATGCCATATCCCTCATGTCTTCCCCTCCAAGTTGTGTCTTTCTCTTTGACTTTTTCCGCTGCTTTTGTAACATCTGTGAGGGTAATGTAGGCACATTTTGGTGTTTTGCACTTCACTTCTTGTAATCCCGGTCCATTTTCTTCTAGTCACTAAATTTCCTAAAATTTTTTTTTCTCTTGAATTTCATCTTCTTTGATGGTATGTCCTTTCCAGAGTGTTTGTAAATTCTTCTTTTATCTTTGCCGGTTTTTAGTGTTGTTCAGTCTTGTTAAGCTTTTGTGCGTTTCCCTGCCCTTTTTTCATGCCATGCCTTTTGATTGCTTTCACTTTGGTGAAGATTTTCTCTTTTTTTTTCTTTTTTGTCCTTTTCTGTTTTAAATATCCATGCCATGTCCCTCATATCTTTCTCTCCAAGTAGTGTCTTCCTCCTTGACTTTTTCCCCTGCTTTTGCAGCAGGTTTGAGGTTACTTTTCGTGTTTTAGTGCTTTACGTGTTTTAGTCCTTTGCACTGCACCTCATTTCCTCCCAGACCATTTTCTTCTAGTCGCTAAATCTTCACATTTTCTTGGGTTTTTTTGGGATTTTTTCAATTGCATTACATTTGATCATATCTCCTCTCCCTAGTGTTTGTAAGCCTTTCTTTTCTGCTGTGGAAGATTTAATTTCCCTCTCCTGAAAGGAAATGAAATTTTATTTCCCTTCTGGAAGGGAAATGATATCTTGCAATTTGAATGGGGAACTATTTTGGCAAGCTTTGGTCCATGTCCCTGTACTTGATGGCATGCCATGGCTTTCAATGTCTTTTACTTTAGTAAAGATTTTTTCTTTTTCTTTTGTTTTTTTGAAGTATCCATGCCATGTTTCTGATATCTTCCCCTCCAAGTTGTGTCTTCCTCCTTGACTTTTTCCCCGGCTTTTGCAACACCTGTGAGGTTTCTTTTGGCATGGTTTGGTCCTTTGCATTGCATCTCATTTCCTCTTTTCATGCTTTTGTCTGGGGTAGAGCTAATTTTCCTCACAGCGTCTGGTATGTCTGGTGTGGGGCTGTGTTTTGGATTTGTGCTGAACACAGGGTTGGTACTACATTTTTATTATTGCTGGGCAGGGCTTACACTGGGCCAGGGCCTTTGCTGCTTTTCATGCTGCCACACTGGTGAGGGAGCTGGGGATGCCTCGGGGGTTGGGAGGAGACACAGCCAGAACACGTCACCCAAACTGGGCAAAGGGGCATTCCAGGCCATCTGACATCATGCTCAGTGTATCAACTGGGGAAAGCAGGAGGAAGGGGGTGATGTGTGGAGTGAGGGTGTTTGTCATCCCAGGTCCTGACGGGGCTCTCCTGGAGATGGCTGAACACCTGCCTGCCCATGGGAAGTGATGCGTTCATTCCTTGTTGTGCTTTGCTTGTGTGCACAGCTCCTGCTTTCCTTATTAAAGTGTCTTTACCTCAACCCATGGGTTTTCTGGCTTTTACCCTTCCAGTTCTCCCCCTGATCCTACTGGTGGGGGAATGAATAAGCAGCTGTGTGGGTTTGGCTCCTGGGTGGGGTAACTGTGATTAAAATGTCCATATACCTCTCCTCTCATCACATGAATCTAATATGTTTCATTCCCTCTCATGAGATGTGATGCCAAGAACTCTTCAAGTAGGAGAATGCATCCACTGCCAGGTACTGTAGGATGGTGACTATATTTCTTCAACATTACTTTCCTGTTAAAAGTTATTAGGAATGCACTGTTGCAATTTTGCATCACTTTTGACCCAGGCTGTAGCTTTGTTCAATAAACATCACTGACCACACCATAAAGTATCTATCCAGCCAAAAAGGTAACCCCTTAAATGTGTACTTTTAGTAAGTAATAGTCAGGAAAAAAATTATGAAATTGAAAACTCCACAAGCCATGCTAAAGGAGAAAAATGAACCTTTTAGTAATGTTTGTATTAGTGACTTGTATCAACAATCCTGATGCAAACTGAAGTAAAATCTCAGTGGCGAATTCTAATGCATGCTGCAGAGAATTTGGAAAGATCAATATTTTGACACCTTTCTTTTGGCTGAACTCAAAACCCAAATCCCCTGCATTACAATATGTTCCCATACCCTATGGGGTTCTCCCGTTTGCCCTTGCTCCCAGTAATTCAAAGCTCCCTTTATGGCAGATGTTTGCACAGATCTATTTAAAATAAAAGAAGCATGGGTTCCAGTTTCCTCTTGGGTATCATTCTAGGCCTGGGGGAATTCAAGTCAGGTAGAAAACTTTTCTTCTTCTGACAGGAGAAATCCCAGTTCCACAAAACAAAGCTGCACAAAAGTCCCCAAACATGGGACAGCTGCTCCAGATCTGGCAAGTAACCAGAATGCACAAACTGAGCTCTGTCTCTAATGATGAAGTTCAAGGAAATGGCCTTAATTGGTCCCTTTGAAAGTGCCAAAGAATTGAGCAAATCTGATGAGCCAACGATGACCATGGAAACAAGCCACGGCAGCCACTCAGCCAAAAACAAGCAAAGCGATGAGTTGGCCAAAACACTGAATCAAAAAGTAGCTGAATCTTCTTGTACCCACAATGCTCTTCTGTGTTAAAATCCATTCTAGCTATAAGCCTAGAGACCTGCCTTCCTGTAAAACCCCTCACCCCCCTTTTTGCCCTTCAAATTGTTGTTTAAATCACATTCTTTACTTGTAATTTTCCAGCTCCTTCCCTCACTGTAAGACATCAAATACTGATGCTCTTGCTCTGTATATACCTCACCTCACACAGAAAAACCATCTGATGTTAACAGCCTGTTTGAGCAAATAGCAGCATGAGGGTTTCAGGGTGTGGCCAGCAACAGCACACTGGTACCTCTCTAGCCCTGGTCAGTGTTGCTCACCAGCCTGCCCCCATCAGCTGAGTGCCGCTGTCTTTGGGTGGCTTCCCTTCTTTGCATCCAGCACTCCCTGTCCTGTCACTTCACATGAACTACAAACAAACCAAAGGACAGCCTTGATTCCAGAATTAGGGGATTATATACAAGAATGTTGGGGCATGTCCTTCCTCTCAGGCCCCCGAAAAGGTGTGGATAGAGCCAGAAGCCCAGGTCTCAGGAAAACAGGGATGTTGGGGTACTGCATACACCCGTGACACAGAACTGTCCACATCAGCTTCTTCAGCTGTGTTTCAGAACATCCAGATGCCTAAGCCTCAAGTAACCACTAAAAGACTACGAAGTACAGCCCTATGTTTTAAGCAACACTGCAAGTTGACATTTAGCCATCTAAATTGTACAGACTGTGTGCATGTTGGATAAAAATTAACCAAGTGTTGAAACATACTTTCATTCCTCTAAAAATCATTTAAACTTTTGTTATCAGAGCACCTGCAACACAGGGCATCAGTGACACCCACCTGCTGCTTTCATGAGGGCTGGAGTGAGATCCACAGGCTGCTGGAGTGACATTTCCAAGTAAATGCTGTCAAATAAATATTTCTAATATCAGGTCTCTGTGTTCAGGCTCTTCAAACACATGCTAATGCAAGACAGAGTTGTACCAAGCAGGGTTCCCTTGGTACTTGAGGTAAACTTTTGGGTTTACGTTTGCTGAATTGAGCCTTTTGTAATGTAAGTTGGGACTCATGATGAATGAGGAGCTGTCTCCAGGAAAACTGGATTCCTGGAGATATTTTCCTTGATTGACATTTTAATATGTGCCCTGATAAAATATGGAAGTACTTCAGTTCAAAGGCTGAGGAGTGAAAGATATTTTACGAGCCTCAAATGAAAAAAATGTTTCAAGTCTACCACCTCTGTTGAACTCTCTAGAAAACATGCTGTGGCAGGAGAGTACAGAAAGAGCACAGTGCCATTTCTGTGCTATACCTCCAAAGGGGTGGTCATGTCTTGACTCAGAATCAAAGCCTGAAACCCTCACTCAGCTCCAAGACCTGGGCTGTAGCATGGCAATACCAGCCCCCACCGACTACAATGCCTGAGCAGGAACATGAAATCAGGTCCTGTGGGTCACAGCTCTGCTCTGCAAAGCAACTACAGGGAGCCTACTTAAGATTCATTCAAGCTGATGGGGACTTAAGGATGTCCTGAAGTGGGCATTTTATCAGGGAGCATACTTACTGACCAAACAATGCCCTGGGCATACAAAAGGCATTGTTGGCAACTTGTGCAATAGAAATAGCATAAGTACAGAGCCCAAATCCAGAAAATTGCTCTGGATTGTAAATCAGTGGAGCCCACCGACCTCCTGAGCTTCACAAAAGTCTGTCTTAATTGTGTAACACGGTGAAAGCCTCAGCTAGGATCAAGCCCCCAGAGCTGGGAGCAGATGCTCAGAGCCCTGTGGATGCTCTTACAGGACGCAGTCCCTGAGTGATGCACATGCAGGCCTAGGCATGAGGAAGAGCAGGGTGGATAAGCCTTCATTCCAACAGCATGGACCCCTTCTGGACCCACAAGTGACATTCCACTCCCACAGGTCAGCTTGGAGCCCAGCAAGGGGACAGCTGGCATTCCTTCTGCCTGGACAGGGACCTAAGTCCAGGTTTCCCAGACTCTTGTTAACTGCTCTAATTGCAAGGTTGTCGCACACAGCCGCACCACAGGCTGCCTTCAGGGAAGCTGGCAATGGTATTTCTGCAAGAACAATCCTGCCTGTGTACTAAGCACAGCAATGGCTGTGGGACAGACACATTTTGCTTGGGATCCCAGCTGGTCTCTGGCATCCTCCACACCCCAAGGTAACTGCCCAAGTCCTCTACCAGATTTGACTCCGAGTTGTACACAGTGAGGTAACAGTTTTAAGTGGAAAAAAAATATGATTCAGCTTCTCCAGGTACTATTGTATAGTATGAAAATCATATCTGACATCTAGTGAATGTCAGCAACAGTGACAGCTGCTGGTTTTAGACAAATCCTGGAGTGCTGACGCTGCAATGTACAAGCACAGTATTGTACATTATCTGCTCGTGTCCCCCCCCACCCACCTGAAATTGAGCCTTCTGGGAAGACATCCAAGAAAGGAGAGCACCTAATACTCAGGCCTCTTGTCTCCTTTGACAAAACTCCATAGACTGGAGTAGATTTAAGAGGAACAGAAAACCTTAGCAAAACAAAGAAAACCATTTTTAAGAGCTGCACTGAGTGCCAGAAGGCTAAACAAAGACTTTATCTACTCCCAAAATAACAAATTGGTCTAGTGCCATGAGTAGTCTAGCAGTTCTAGAAAGCACATTACTTAATGCCAACAATAACAGACACCTTCGGTCAAATATGACCCCTTTAGAGAAATTTACCATATATGACTAATTCAGACAGCCAGTAGTAAATCAAAAGTCTGTTCCTCATCTCTACGTGAAATTATTTATAGCACAGTGAAATTCTAACATTAGAGTATATTGCATGATATATTCATATATTAGTGGTATATTGCACAATAATTTTATTTCATATATATTTATTTTTTCCCAACATTTCTTCCCTGAAGTACAGTTGAACTATGGAAAAAATACTCTAACTATAAAATACTATATAAATTCAACGGCAAACTTGCTACTAAGACAAACTAAAATAGCACTGAAACTTCACATAAGTTATTTGAAAAGGTCAGGGCAATAGATGTGAGATGATGTAAACCATGTTGTCCTCCCAGTCCACGTGAAAATAATGTTTGCATATAGATATACATGTGCACATGAGTCTGTGCATGTGTGGGCATTCCATACCAGCTTGAGGGCTGCTCTAAGGCAAGGAGGAGTAAAATAGGTCAGATTAAAGCTTTGGAGTGAAGGTGGCAAAAAAGACTGCCAGGCATAGGGGAAAATAAAGGATTAGGCAACATGTTATGTCCTGCATTTTCCATACAGTGAGAGCAGGAGAAGCAAAAAGGCAATGCAAGCAAAATGAGTATCAAGAAATGCTTGTGTAAGTTAGAGAACAGCCCCTTGAAACTACTTCCATACACATTACTAAGATGAACAGCATAGAAAACAAAAGGATTACATTCACACAGATTTGAATATCTTATGGAGTTACAGTAGCTAAATAAACAACTCCAAGAATCACCAGCGTTCCTCATTTAAGAAGGACTTTGTCTTGTTGTACAAGTCCAAAGCAGCAAGAGCAGTGTCCTGATGGCAGGCAAGCTGTCAATGGCAGGACCAGGCAATCCATCGTTTCCTCATTATACAAACTCATTTCAAACAAGGCCCCAGTGATGTGCTGACCCCCACAAACATCCACAGGCAAGTGCAGGGCCTCCATCCTCAATGGTGAAAGCCTCACTGAGCTGGCACAGGCTTGAGCGCATACAGTCACATGTACAAGGAACAAAACATGGGCAAACAGGCCAAAAAATGTCTGGCTGAGCGCCATGCCAGCTGCGCTGTGAAACAGTGGGCTGGAAACAAGGAAACAAACTGATAGAAATCTCCAACACCTCCAAGCCTCCAAGGTGTCCAGGTGCTCTACAGTAAATCTGCATGATCAAAAAATGATTTAGTATCTAACCAGCTTGCCTGCCACCTCGCCAAACAAGAGCTGTACTCCTGAAGCACACTAGCTCCTAGGGAACATTTTCCTGAAATAGCAAACTGGTAAGAGCAAGCCAGGTGGTCTGAGAGAGGAGGCAACATGCACATGAGGGGTCTTCTGCTGTGTGCCCTAAATTTGGGAAGCCCTCTGCTCAAGTAAAACAGCTGATGGAAACTACCAGCATTGATTACCCCAAATTATCGGTGAGAGTCTCATGAAATGGTTGAATGCTCATCTCTCAGCTGATTTCTATACTGGTTTTGCCACCAGACTCCAGATTCACCACAGGCAATGGAATTGCCCCATTTCTTTCTCTTAAGACCATTGAAAGTATCACCAAACAGTAATAATTCTGCTAACCTACAAAGCAGCTCTATTTTACCTTATATCTTCTGCAAAAATAAAAATCCTCTTCTGTTTGGCATAGAATGGCTGCTTTTTAGGAGAGCTAATTACTTTTGATTTGTGTTAACCCTCTTGCTGGGAACATAATGCCTAATTGAAAACAGTATCTGGTTGCCTGACAACAATTACATGCAAACAAATCAAAACAAATTTTAGCTGTGAATTTCAGGCCCACGTAGTTACACTTAGAACATTAAAATCCAGGTTTGGAAGGATGCAAACAATGCCAAGGGGCCTTTACAAGGCCTGATTCACACCAAATTACCATGGGCTGGAAACAAAAGTATTTTATTTCTTTTGTAAAGAAAACACAACGGTTTGGTTTTGGATTGAAAAATTCCTAAGCTTTTAATGCTGCAATACCTGCCAAAATTGTTCAGTGTTAGTTGCATTTTTGCTCCACTGCTGTTTCTGCAGGGTTTGGCCTGAGTTGTGCTGAGGATTTGCTGTTGGACAAAGAGAGCTTGTGGCTCACTGCAGAAACAAGACTGAGACCACGTCTGGTGGAGGAAAGACAGACAGCAGGCTGCTTGCTCAATGACCAGGGCCATAAGAGTATTGCCTAACATTAAATCTTCAGACTAGACTGCTGACCTTTAATTAGTGACCTTTAATTACAGTTGCAACCAGCTGTGAGAGGGATATGGCTCTCTAAACCTTACTGCCCCTGCTCAGTTATCACAGTTAGCTGCTATCCTCACTCAACAGGGGTAAGATGGCCAAGGAAAAGGAGCGAAAAACCGCCCCAAACTTACTGAAATCCACGGGCTTCTTTTAGCTGCCATGGCGGGGGGATGGTGGGGAGGGCTGGAACTAGGCAAACTTTTAAGTTCCTTTCCAATCCAAACCTATCCAATCCAAACCATTCTATGATTCAATAATTAGTAGGTTCTTGATTTGCCCTCAGCCTTGGCTAGATGAGGGGATCACCTACTCTTAGGAGGGTTTTGCAGCCCAGCAACAGCCAGCAGCCAGAGCTGCTCTAGCATGACCTACACCAGCCCCTGGGAGAGAGAAATGCCAAAAACGTTCTGCTGTTCCTCCCACTCTGAACCATGTCACTGAGGCTGTTATGTGCACACAAAGCGTAGTATTAAACTGCAGGGTACAGCATGTAACTTACAGGTTTTCAATTGAGAGCAGAAACGTTTGGGTGATTTACGTTGGACTGGTGGGTGTGTACTTGTGCTGAGCAAATGACAGAGAATAAATAATAATGTGTATAGACTATGATCAAAAAACTACAGGCATCTGTATCATAGAATCATAGATTAGCTTCAGTTGGAATGGACCTTTAAAGGCCATCTAGTCCAACACCCCCTGCAACAAGTAGTGACATCTTTTACGAGACCAGGTTGCTCAAAAAAAAGCCCCAGCCAACATGACCTTGAACATTTTCAGGAACAGGGCATCCACAACTTCTCTAGCAAGCTGTTGCAGTGCCTCGCAATAAAGAATCTCTTCCAAATACCTAAACTAAACCTACCCTCTTTCACTTTAAAGCCATTCCCCTTGCCCTGTCACTACTTGGTCTTGTAAAAAGTCCTTCTCCAGCTCTCTTGTCAGCCCCCTGCAGGCACTGGAAAGTGCTCTAAGGTGCCCCTGGGATCTCCTCTAGGCTGCACAGCCACAACTGTCTCAGCCTGCCTTCATACAAGAGGTGTTCCAGACCCCGATCATTGTTCCGGCTTTCTCTGGACCCATTTCAACAGGTCCACATCTGTATCCAGATAGATAGACAGATAAGGTTGTATACATTTTTGACTTAAAATTCAGTCTCTGATGAAATACGCAAATTATTTTCAGTTAAGAGAACAGGCCTTTCAGTAGTAGGAAAAGATCACCCTTAAATCCTTAAATTCCAATTAATGTGTTGTTTATTAAAGCTTTTGAACATCTGGACTGCTGCAGGAAAAAATCTTAGGACAAAAAAATAAAATCAAAGATAAATCTAACTGCACAAGCAGTAACATAACTTGCAAGGAATAGAGAAAATACATGTATTCCTGCATCTCATAACTAGTTTGGAGTTAATCAACTTCTGCATTTTAAAGTATTTTTTAACCTATTACTAAAACCTCTCTCATGCTGATGACTGTTTCCCTAGGTCAGTCTCCACTCTCAAACAGCATTAAATGCTGGTTCTTTGTCCTCTTCCAGAATGTTTCCCACTAGGATCTTGCATATTATCTTCCTACTTATCTCTGTTCCAGTTTCCCTTAGTACCACTCATCTTGTTTCCCCTATTTACGCATTTACCTCGTTTATTCTCTTTGCTTCCTATGCTCACTCCGAGCTTGACGCTTTCTCTTCTGCTTGCCAGTGTCCCCACTTATGCCTGCAAAACAACCTCCAGAACATTCATTTTTAAAAATCTTTTTAAATCCTTGCCCTTTAGATAATAAACCTCAACCACCTCCCCTTCAGTCTCTGCTAGTACATCTCCTCTTGGGGTTGGGTTAAGTAGGCTGTCTTCCCAACATCCCTACAATCTCTTTTATGATATAATATATCTTTTAATTAAGTGTATGGAAGAGCATAGACTTCAAGGAAGACCAGAAATTACTCTGTGGTAGACAATGGCAATTCCCTTATTTTTAAAGTTTGTGCAGATAGCTATCTCATCTGTGCTAGAAAAGAAAAATTTTTACTGTGGCCTAACATCTAGGAAGATAAACTGACTTCAAACACAAAGCAGAATCAATAAGAAACACAACAGCCTCATTTCATTCCCTTGCCTAATGAAGTGTAAAAAGCAAACTGACAGCACAACAAAGAGAAAAGAATAATTGATTTCAAAATGTATTCCAAAGGTGGCATTTGTAACCCAATTAAGGAAAATATTGGAAATTGTTTGGGCTTTTTCCTGACCGTGGAATTTCACTGTTGTTGATGCTGGATCTTCTTTCCAAGTGATAAAATTTCAATAGGAATCCATTCAGCTCTTTCATTGCTTTTTTATGCCCACATTTCTCAGCAAAAGAGATCTGTACTTTACAGGCGCTGGTCTACCATAGCAGGAGGATGTGTGGCTGTCACAGACCACGCATTATGTGACAGTGGTTGTCATAATCTGAACGCAGCATTGACAATAATGAGTGAGCCGAGCACTGAAAGCTGACCATCGGCGCCGTGCAGACGAGGCTCTGACACCCCCAGCCTCCGAGAGAGAGCTTCTGTGTTTGTGCCAAGAGAACAGGGATCTCTGCCAAGGCTGTGTGATGCCAAGAGCAGGCCAAAGTGCTCTTCCCAAGCGCGGTTGTTTTCACTCGCTGTGTGTGGAAGGGGCTTTAAATTGCTCTCCCAAGAAACCACAGAGCAGCAGAGTGCCTCGCAGTGATTTGTTCCTGACGATGCAGCATTGCCTCTAGGTGGGATTTTTGCACAGTCGGTTTTAGCTGGGGATTGTTGAGCACCCTGATTCATGCTGTGGCCAATAAGAGGGGTAAATAACAGGCAGGAATGGGAGCAGGAATGAGCATTGGGGCCAAGGGACACAGGGAGTTCCAGCGTCAGTGCTGGGTGATGGATATAACTGCTGCTGGGGGAAAGCAGCATCCCAAATGAGCAGTTTCTGCAGGGCAGCTCGCATCGGGTGCTCACAGTGCACTGCAATGGCTTTTACATTAATACAGTCACAAACACATCTCCAAGCACTTATCCCTGACATCCTCTACCTGCAGAAACCTTTGCAAACAATCAGCATTTCTATGGTGCTATTATTGCCTGTTTTTACTGGTTCAGATATTATTTAGTGATAGAGTAATTAAAATTTTCCAGCCAGTGATGATAACTAAATTAATTAATAACCAGATTAGCTGATTGATTGAACTGACAAAGTATTCATTCCTCCTCAGATGGCACTGAAGTGAGCGGTTCAGCTCCAAAATGCAGCTGTGAGGTATTACTGTTGTGTCATGCGGTCACAATAATTGGGAGGGAGGGGGTGTCTTTCCATTCCAGGAAGTTTTCCATCTTCCTTGGCAGATCTTTTAAACCAAGATGGCCACACAGCTGCTGCCATGGATCCTGCACACCAGGGATATGTCAGAGACAGAAATGTGTCCATCAAGAGTTTAATGGAAGTTCACTTTCATGGCAGGAGCTAATGCAGCCTCACCTGTAGCTGGTATCCACTGGAGAAAGTCATCACACAAATGCAGCACTGCTGCTGGTTCACCACAGAGGTTCAGACTCACAGCTGCTAGGCACCAAACCAGGAGCTGTGCAGGTTGGGAATAGCTCTCAGGCACAGGTCTCCCTTGGCAAGCTGCCTGCACCAGAATACCCTTGCTTTTTTAGACAGAGCCTGCTTCAGGTGCTCCGTTTTCAGGCAAAGGGATCAGAGGGGGGCTGTATCTTACGGCTGGCTCTTGCTGCTGCTGCTACACCCAGCCTTAGAAGCACCACTAAGGTGGTGAGCAGCGCCACTGAGGCACTCTTAGAGTCCTATTCCCCTTCAGTGGCTGTTAATGAAGCACGATCATATTTATGGGGAGTCCTGTCTTTCTCCTCCAGGAGGTTCAATGTGAGACAAGGTTTACCTACCCTTTACTTTTCTACTGCTGGAGAAAAACAGGCTTCACAGCATGCTCATACACTCCCAAATGACATGTGCTTGTCACTGGCATTACAGTCAGTAAAAAAGGAGTCTGATGCTCATGTTATGTTCAGATTAGAATAAAAGCCCACCAAGCCCCTCTGCAAAGAGTCAGAGCAATTAAAGCACTCCTGGCTGCACGGAGACATGCTAGAAACTACCAGCCTCACCACACTCGATAGCTTATTCTCCTGCAGGGGGACAGCTTTTCTGCCAAATTTTTCCCTTCCTTTCTCTACATCTGATGTTCCCAGCCTGGGAAAGGTAAAGCATCATTGCATCTTAGCATGTTGTGCTGCCAGGGGCAGGGACAGCTTTAGCAGCAATGGTTTGCAGCAAGCATCAGCACGTTGCTGGGTTTACTGCTGACCACCCCCTAGCTGTTTCTGTGGAGAATGAAATGCTTTTCCTTTGATGTAAGGACACTGGAAACTTCACGTAATGGCAACACAATGCAAGCTGGAAACTGTCCGCCCTCTTCTTTCTCACAAGGCTCAGCAGGGCTCTGGCACAAGACTGCCAGAGGCTCTGAGGAAGGTTGCTCACAGGTGATGAAACTCCCTGGCACAACAGGCTTTGAGCTTCCTGCTCTTATCAGGACAAGAAGCTGCATGCAGAGGTGCTGGTATGGTGCAGAATGGTTTAGAGTCCTAAGAGTTACCGGGAAAGGGGACAATGCAGGGGGAAAAAAAGATCATATGGGCTCTTTTTTTGAACCCAACCAGCACTTTTTGACATTATGTATTTGGAGGAACTGCTATCTGCTGTCCAGGTAGCTCCCTCAGCAGCCTGATGGAGCTGGGAAGCTTTCTGAAAACAGCAGAGTCAGAGAGTTTCACCTGGCTATCCCCTCTTTGCTTAATATCTAATATTAAATACACTTCCCTGCCCTCCTCAAAATCAGTTACAGTATTATTGGAACAAGCTGTGTGGGTCCTCAAATTCTGTCCTCTGCTAATGATATCCTGTCAGTCAGCAACAGAACTTGTACATGGTTGAGATTACTGAAGCTCTTGCCTGCAGGTTTTTCCATAGCATAACACAGGGGATAATCTGGCCTTGTGAGCATACAGTGAAAAAAAAATTGAGCTTTATTAAAGAAATCAATACTTTCAGCCTAGATTATGCCTCCTGCCAGGCAGGTGACATCATTACTAGTCCAGGTATTCATATTCTGCTGAGCTGGCATCTCAAACAGAGCTCATGTTTCCCCAGACTTTTCAGAAACCTCTGTTCAAACCCTTAGAACTTCAATGTTTTGCTGGGTTTTTACAGTGCTGTGATCTGATAATTTCATCACTGGCAGCCTACACCATGCTTTACCTCACTAAATGTATTTAGGATTAGATGCAAACCATGTGTTCCATTTAGATAAGTCCCACATCAGGCTGAAGTGTTGCAGGCAAGACCCTCAGAATGAATGATCCATCTCCCTGGGGGACCAGGAACACACTGGGTCCCAAAAACTTCACTGAACTGGAGAGGAATCTGAGAACCTCTGAGTCAAACCCGCTGCTCAATCTCCTTAAAATCCCGTCAGCGCTCACTTGTAACAGTAGGCAGCTCTGAAATTGCCTCCATTTCTGCCTGGAGCCTCTATAGCAAAATAAATAAAAACATAACCAATAATAAAGAAATCAATAACCTTAAGAAGCGTGGTCTTCTCATACTGAGAATGTTTTCCATATCTGTTGGATTTGAAGAGACAGTTAAAAACCAAAAATCACAACTCTGGTAAACACTAGAATTGCCTGTTGTAGTTTCATAAATTTGTGCAAACTTCACAGATCTATCATTATTATATTTATAGTAGAATAAACATATAACACTGCTGAAATGCATGGATGCTTAGACAAGGAAATTAGCTAAACACATAGTTCCCTTTGTGATAGGACAAATCTGGGTAATGCTAGGCACAAATTAATTTTTCACTTGCTGATGTTGCACTTGAAAATCCCTTTTACTAGGGGCACGTTTGGAGGATGGCCAGTGAGAAATTAAACAAGGAACCATGGGAAGCACTGCTCGGTGTCTGACCTCCAAGGCTGGTAAACAATAAACTCTATGCTAGCTTCAAAATAGCTTTCCTAATAGGCAAAATAGCTAAAATCAGGCTCTTACAAGAATATACTTAAGATTTTCAGTATTTGGATAAAACTAGTTCTGACAAGAAACCAGTGTCAGAATATGGATATACCCTCTGCAAAGTAAAATCTAGACTAACGAGAATAAACTTTCAGAAAACGATAGCAAAGGTCACCAGCAGAGCAGATTGACTCTGCCATAAGCAGCCGTGGGTCCATGCTCGCCGGATCAAATGAGGATAAGATAATCCCAGGTGATTGGAAGGTACTCAGCAGGTGCAAAAGCCCTGAGTACACTGATGTGTGCCAAGTCTTTTAAGAAGTAACTAGGTCAAACAAGCTGATGATTTACTCAGCTTTTCAAAACATGGAAAACAGCCCTCACATAAAATTATGGCATGGCTAAAACCTTGAGAAATCTGTTCTGAGGTGACAGACATGCGTCAGGTGAATTTTACATGTGAAAGGATATTGTCATCTTATTGTGAAATCCCATACCTTCTTGGTGATTTCTCATAGCCAGCTCCTCACAGCACTAACTCCTTCTTCTTCACAGCTCAACCAACGAACTCCAGCTCTCTCCTCACCCAGCTAACCCACTCTTTTGTAGCACTCGTCTCCTTATTGGACACAGCTGTGGCCTATTAAGCTCAGGCCTGTTCCTAATCTTTGGTGATTAGTACAGCTGCAACTCCTCAGGTGTGAGATTACCTTCTGCACTATGCTCTTACATTCTATTCCTCCACAAAGGGAGAACTACTTTTGTGTGGAGCCTGTGGGCTTTCCCATGGCTAAGAAAGCAGAAGAAGAGAGAGGAGACACACACACCCAACGTCCCCAGCCCCCTGAGCTGCCGAATCTGCAGGGGAAAGGAACAGGAGCTCTTAATACACTTGAACACTGCTTTTCAGAAATAAAGTGCCCTAATTATAATCTGCTGAGCTCAAAATGGCAAAAGCCAGACAAAAAGCTGGCAGACTGCAGAAGCCAGGCTGCCACAGTGGCTAGGTGGAAATTTCTCCCCAAGTCAGTGAGTAGAGGCATCACCTGAAATTTCGGGTGAGTCAGAAAGAGTAGCTTACAGCAGGTGTTAGTCAGGCAGGAGCACAGGGAAGGCTAGGATCGGGTCAGGAGGATGCTGAGGAAGGTGGAGGGGGCAGTGGGGCTGCTTGGGCAGTGGCAGGCATGCTCGGGATGACAGCTTGAAGGAGTGCAGGACAGCAAGGAGGAATGCAGCAGGGCTGGATCCAGGCTTTATCTTAAATATATTCTGAACTATGTTCTCAGGGAAGAAACAGAGAAAAAGAGACCTGCAGAGGGGATAGAATAAGTACGCTCATAAATAAAATAACTATGTATTTATAGATAACAAATATACCTATGCATACTTAAATTTATAAAATTTATTGATAAAAATAGTCCATATCAATAAAAATTAAGTATGTGGTAACATTTTTCATTCTTTCATTTGTTTTTCTTCATTCCAAGGTATTATTCCCAAGTGTTGCAGTAATGTATGCTTAATATTGTTCCTATAGTAATGGACATACTTGATATACTTATGTCTGACCCTCACGGTTACTCTGTTTCTGACAAACTGACTAAATACTAAACATGAGAAAATGAAATACTGGATGCCAGACTGTCTTCTAGCTCACTCAGCAGTGCCTCAACACTGAAGAGTGTTTTATTTCGTACCAGCATGGCCCCTTGGTCACAGTGAGAATTTCCTTTCTTTGAGCATGGTCAGACCTTGCTAGGTCTGCAAAGTTTCTCTCTCTCCATTGGGATCTCTGCTGTTTATTTTTTGTACTCTGTAGGAAATGTTATCAAAAGACAAAATGTATTAGCTCTGGAGGCTACCCGAGGAGACATGGTAAATAACTCAGCATCATCACACGCAGTTCCAGCAGGGCTGGGAGCAGGACAAGTTGGACAAGAGAGCACAGGCTCTGTTGCAGCAAATGGAGTCAGCCTGCTCTGTCTCACAGCCTCTCATCGACTCTGAGAGATCCTCTCCCTTCATGCAACCTCCAATTCAAGAAACAACAGTTGCTAACGCTTCTGCTTCTCCTAGTGCTCACTTCCCTCAAAGCCTCACATAAAGTTTTTGCTGTGATGCTTGAGGTCAGACTCTTGGTCTTGCTCACAATGAACACCAGCTTGTTCCACAGGAACAGATACTGGCTTTGCTTATGGAGCAGGACTCCGAGATGCACATAAATCATGCACAGTCTGGTCACTCAAGATTCTTTACAAATAAATAAAAGAAAATTAAAAAATGGAAAGCAAAAAATCTCAGCAAGTTGCAGCTGCCAGCATACAGGCTGCAGTACAATGGAAAGTACATTTTAAGGCGGGGAAGAGTAACCCTTGTATTCTCTGACCTGGGCTGGAGGTCATTGTCAGTCACCTCACAGTAGAGGCAGTTTGGGCCCAGGTGGCATGTCACCCAGTGTCTGTGCCAGCAGCTCGGCGGGATCTCTCTCACCCCAGCCAGCACAGAGCCCACCTCATTGCACAGTGCTTGCGCAGCAGGGCTCCTGCCTGCTGCCTCCACCAAGCTCGCTGAGCCTCATTCCTGGGGCTCCATCCCTGGTGGGTGTGAAAAGGTCGCTCCCGTGCTGCCTGGCATTCCTGTGGGCAGCGAGTAGGTGACTTGGTGTTGGGTTAATAACGAGCAGGGGATAAGCCCACATCTCCCGCTAGGCATAGGGAGCCCTGCGCATAATCCTGAAACCGACAGAGCCAGTGTGCAACAGCCCTGGGAAACTGGGGCGCTTACAGAAAGCAGCTGAAGCCTCGGGCAGTTTTCTCCAGCATGCTGTAGACAGCGCTAATTGCCGGCCTCTAGTGAAAATACTGTGGCCCCTCCTCATCAGTCCCCGCTGGAGCAGTGGTTCAGCGGGAGCCGCGGTGCCGAGTCCCCGAGGCTCCCATGAGCCGGGCACAGGCTCCTGCCCGCGCCCGCTCCTCACGTCCTGGGAAACCACTTTCCCGACCCCTGCATCCTTTCCCTGTGCTCTGGGGAAACGCGGTCACGGAGCCGGCAAGTACGTCAAGCAAAACCCTAAAACTGGGTGAAACCGCAAGCTGGGTTGCTGCGGTCCGAGGCTGCAGCCGGGCCATGTCCCGCTGCCCCCGGGGCGGCCCCGGCAGCGCCGAGCGCCGCGTCCCGAACCCCGTCCCGAGCCCCGGCCGGCCCAGCGCGGGCAGCGGGGCCCGGCCCCTCTGGCTCCGCCCCGGCGCTTTAAGGCGCCGCGGGGCCGCGCCGGCTGAGACGCGCCGAGCCGAGCCGAGCCGAGGTGAGTGCCGGGGCACGGGGGCCGGAGCGGGTCCCGGCAGGGCTCGGGGGTGGCGAGCGGCACACGGCGAGCCGGGGCCGGGGAGGAGCCGGGCGGGAGCGATGCTCACCCGCTCCGCTGCTCTAATGATGGAGCTGCCACGCACCGGGCTTCCCCGGCAAAGCCGTCTAGGATAACCGGATAGCCTGGAATTCTTGTGTGTCTGTCTTGCGGGTGGTTTAGGTCTCTTGAATCTGAGCCGCTGTTAGCCAACGGGTCGGAAAGGACTGGGCAGCTGCCGCGGCTTGTCCCGTGGACGCGTGCTGGGTAGGAGCAGCTGCCATCAAGCCGCAGCAGACAGCCAGAATTATTGGTGTTGCAGTGAGATCACCTGGATGTTTGATTGCTGCTTTTGAGCTCCCCGGAGGCCTGCGGGAACCAGCCGGAGAGTCCCGAGGGAGCAGGGCAGGCTTGAGGCGGGGCTGGCGGTCTGAGCCCGCTCCCCCCGGCGCTCGGCAGCGAGCCCTGGGCAGCAGCAGGCTCCGGGCACAGCTGCGAGGAGCGGGCCGGGCCGGTGCGCTGTCCCGGGGCACAGCCGTGAGGAGCGGGGCGCTGTCCCGGGGCACGGCCGTGAGGAGCGGTGCGCTGTCCCGGGGCACAGCTGTGAGGAGCGGTGCGCTGTCCCGGGCCACAGCCGTGAGGAGCGGGCTGTGAGGAGCGGTGCGCTGTCCCGGGGCACGGCCGTGAGGAGCGGGCCGTGAGGAGCGGGGCGCTGTCCCGGGGCACGGCCGTGAGGAGCGGTGCGCTGTCCCGGGACACAGCTGCTGCCGGGCACCAGCCCTCGCCCCCGAGGCGCCTCCTGAGCACCGCTGCCAGGAGGCAGCTCCTGATGTTGAGTAACTGAGGAAATATTGCCGTTCTTCCCACGCAAGCGTCATAGGAACATCATGGGGAGGATAAATGGAAATACTTTCCCTGGAAGAGAATACGGTTACCTTGACCTACCGACTTCAGTTCCTTTTTATTTTTCATTTAATGAATTCCCAAAGCCCTTATCAGAAGTTTTGAGTTAGCTAATGGTTGTCGGGTCGTCTAGTATTCTGTCTCTCTCGGGGAAGAAAGGGTGGAGCTGCACCCTGTCTTGCCCAACATTTCATGTGAAATCTGGGGCAAAGCTGGGGAAACCTGATTCAGGTCCTCAGCTGTAGTGTGCATGGAAACTGAATTATTGTTTGCTAACAAAACGATTAAGGTAATGCAGGCTCATGAAAATGTACAATAGAACATGAGGATGGTGGTGATGAGAGGAAAAGACAGAAGTAGTTCTTGTACCAAATACCATTTACATTTTGGAAAGCAAACAAAGTGGAAAGGAATCTTTTCTCCTTTTCTTTCCCCCCCCCCCCCCCCTGTCCGTGCATTCCTTTTCCAGAGCGTTGTGCAGCCTATATTCTCTTTAGCTAAGGACGCTCTTTGCTCTGATTGATGTCAGCTGCTGTGCGGTAGCACAGCCAAGCACTTGGATAAAAGAAATGGAATCTTG